>NW_008240221.1:10743038-10760559 GCF_000691975.1 Corvus brachyrhynchos
AAAAGAGGAATTTGTCTAGTATTTTCTATCGGTGGGCAGCTGTTCAGCCATTTTTGAGGAAAGAATGTAACTGTTGGGAAGACAAATGTAATAACCTTGAAAATGGACCTCCATTTCTCCTTCTTTCCCTGAGCTTTTATTGCTGAGCACAGTCATACGGTGGGATCGCTCTTTGGTCAGCTGGGGTCAGCTGTCCCAACTGGGTCCTCTCCCAGTCCTCCCAGCCTCCTCACTGGGAGCAAAACGTGAAAGGAAGACTTGCTGCTGTGCAAGCTCTGTTCACGAGCTGTACAATCATTGTTGTGTTATCAGCACTGCTTCAGCTGCCAGTTCAAAGCACAGGACCATACAGGAGAGCTGCCTCCACCCCAGCCAGTCCCAGTACACCGGAGTAGTCACAGGAGTTGTCGAGTAAGACACAGGACCGGCCAAAGCCTGCAGCCTTCTGAGGCAGCAGATGAATGCCAGGTAGGATGCCCTGAAGCACCTAAGGCAAAAATAAACAGCTATTTTAGGCATGCCTATGTTTTGTATCACTCTGGGTCTTGCCATTGTCTCATTTGTATTAGATTTTTCCCTCCCATGATGCAATATTGCTGCCCTATGGCAATCCCTGATTGATACCACTGTTGAGTGAAAAAAACACAGCTTCTGAACATAGCAGGCACTTGCTTGGAAAATATATCTGAATGCATGTGCATGTGGATTTTTCTAGCTCTACCAGTAACCATGTTTTAGACCAGTTGAGCCCATTTCTAATCCTGCCAGATGTGTTGGTATCATATACTTCAGATCACTTAGAGATGCCGTGTGTCTTCCACAGGAAATTTTAGGAATGGGGAATGAGGCATATACGCAAAGAGTCATAAAGTGGTAAGTAATTTCCAGTCCTGGGATAGGATTTGGCGTATGCAGCACAGAGGAGCGGTTTTGACATCTTTATGTCTACTCAGTTAGTGCCTCTGAAATGTGTGCTAGCAGCCAGGTAGATGTTCAGATGCTGAACTACTTTTGGTGCTCTTGGTTTGAACTGTAAATCCACATAAATGTTATTTCTAGTGGAGAATTTATTTGCTACAAACTAAGGAGGTGAATGCAACATACATAGTCCAGAAGAATTATAACTCTTGACATCTTTTTACTGGCTGGTGGGTAGCATTTTTGGCTCGGTATTGCTTCAGAAAGGATTTAGGTTAAGTCATACTTAAGGAGCTTTTAATAATGAGGAAAAAGGACAAGTGGAATTTACCCGTCTAGATGACTGTATCTTCATGGGGTAACCCCAGCTGGCAAGTATCAAACTCTGGACACACTTGAGGTGCATCTAAAATCGAATCCTACCCATAAATTAGCTTCCCATTTCAAAAAGAGGCATTTTGGAGTGTGGGACAGACACCCTTGACTTGTCCTGGGGTGCCTCTGCTGCTGTGGAAATAGAGCAGCTTTGCCAACAAGCCTGTCCCACCCTTCCCTGGATGGGGTAGCTCTGGTTTCTGCAGGTCGGGGCTATAAATGCCCATGACCTCAGTAGTGAAACTCCCCCATCTAGGCAGGCCATTGCTTTCAAACTGTTGGATAATTTATTAGCACCTAAATGCTGTTGAAAAACACAGCATTCATAGCTTTGGCACCAGAGCAAGTGTTAAATGGCTGGCAGGAGGACTATCTGCAGGGGCATGAGTGGTGTTTCACACCTAATTATCACTTTCCAGTGTCCTCTGGCTTGATAATTGAAAACTGCAATATAGAAAGGTTTAAGAAATATTTTGGAAATGTAATTACCTAGCTAACAGAAAATTAAGCTATAATGAAGCCTTTTCCTCCTGTTCTTTTGCAAGTGTTCTCTGCTTTCTTATTTTCTGGAAACAAATTGGCACAGGAAGGGTCAGTTTTTCTGAAACAAAACAGGGACAATCATGTCTCAGTTCTCTCTCTGTAGACATATTTACTGTAAAACATAACCAAAACCAGTATCAAACGAGAAGAAGCACTCAGTAATGGCATGTGACAAGCAGGTGGCAGGACAGTATGAAAAAAATCAGGAGATTTCTTTCTTGTCATCAGCTCAGTCCTTTCTGGGGGGGAGCTGGGTGATGACTGTAGAAGTAGTGGTGTGAAGGTGTACAAAAAAGGCCTGAAGGAGACACTACCAAGGCCACTGCTGCCATAGGCAATCCCAACTGAGAGCTCTATTGATGAAGTTATGAACTCTTGAGGGAAGGTAGAAACTATTTGTATTCCACTCTCCCTCTTTCAACAGTGCTCCACTCCAAAGATTTAAAAGGGGTTTCTTTGTTTGTAATTTTGCACCTGCATTTATTTCTAGAGATTTTATGTCCATTATTTTTCTGTCAACATTTTCTCCAGCCTCTAGCAGACTTATTTTCCTGATGCCTGTGTTGCTCCTGTAAATTTAAATAATAATTACATATTTGTTTCTACTTTTTACAGCTAGAGGAACAAATTCTAGACTGCACAGATGCTGATTGAGTCTTGCTGTAAAAACAGACCTTGTTCCTGTTACATCTTAAATTTATCTTTACTGAAAATGGAGATTCAGAAAGGGTTTTAAATAACGCAGTCACACAACTCTTCCCAGCTGCTGTTCTTTGCATTCACTGCTGTTCTCTACAGTACTGCTGGAGACATTCCTTGTTGTCTAGTATCCTATGTCATGGAAAAGTTGTTATGAGAAATTACCGAGAGAAATCAGAGGAAGAAGCTCCTGGAAAGACTGGTGGTCCACTGAGATCTGGAGGAAATGAATTGTGAGCTGGTAGGTTGGATGACTCCTCTCTCAGAGTGAAGATTAATGGGATAACCTAGCTACTGATTAAAGGCGGCTGAAAAGGGGATTGTGGACAGCAAGGGACCAGTTCATGCACTTGCTTCTTTCACCAGAGACTTTCTGAAGCTAAGGAGGAATGAAACAAGCAATATAGAAAGTAATTGTGTGTTGGTGTATTAGGAACTGTAACATCGAGGAGACTGAAGTATTTTGCCACCACGTTGTCCAGGTCACAGATCTCTGCTCAGTAATTTTCATTATCATTACTGCTGATAAACCCTGTGCTAATGGGACAGCCAGGGCTCCAGAGCTTGCCAGTTTTATGCTAAAGTCTCTAGACTTCTGTTGCTTCAGGGAACAAGTGCCTCTCCATGTGTATCTGCAACGGCAAATGTCAAAATTGGCCTTAAGTGACAGGATTTATCACAGTCTGATTACAGAAACTTGTGTTAACTATGTCAAGTAGCAAACTTCTTTAGATAGGGCACAAAATTTTCTTTCCACTTCAAAATGACCTGAAGTCAGACTTTTCTGAAGCTTGGATTTCAATGCATTTTATTGCAGAAGTCACAGTATACAAATAGCCGTGATATAAAACGGAGTAACAGCTCAGAAAGAAAGAAGATGTTTTAACTAAATTGTGCAGTAATACTGACACTTCCAAGTCAGCAAGTCTGGGGCTCTAGTGCTAAATCCTAATATTCTCATTTAGACTTTTGACAGTATTAGAAAAAACTGTGATGTCAAAAGGACTACTGTTCCCATGGCTGACAAGGAAACCATTTTATATAATTGTTTCAGTCTACAGAAGAGGGTAATTCCTTTGGACATTGCTGGGTTTTATTTTCATAAAGAGTGAATAAATTATCTCAGTCCCCTGGATCAGAGGATGTTAAGTTCGAATCCTGTCGCTGGAATAATCACTACAAAATAGTTCTGTGTTGATTCTGCAATTTGTGGGTAGTTTTGGTGGGAAAGGCATTTTTCCAAGTTTGCTCTCTGGATGTGTTGAAATTACAGAAAAACTGAATTCTCAAAAGAGTGGCCAGGATAGTCAAAATGGCAATTGGCTGAAATATGTCCAATAAAAAGTAGACTAAATTCAATAAAATGCTGCCCTGCTGTTATATTTTCATCTGTACAAAAAGCCTATGACAACTTAACTAGATCTGGCTATTTTTATGATTTTTAAGATGTCTCCCTTCGAAGTCCTAGGGAAGGAATCCATATGAACTTTAAGGAATCTCATACTGGATTTCTGCAGAATTTAAAGGTGTTCTCTTATGAGGTTTTGTTTGACCGAAGGTTAGTGAAAATCATGGTCAGCCATATCAAACATCTGATCCACAATACTTTATTCAACCTGGACTTCAATTATTCAATTCACATTTATATTGAGTTTAAATTTCAGATCTATTAAGTTTTTATTTTAGAATTACTTTCAATCAATCATTTGGAAAGTGAAGAGCAGTTCTTATTAGCATACAAACAACATTGTCAAGAAAATAATAAAAGAGAGCAGAAGCGTAGAAATAAGAAACCCTTACCTATCTAGTGATTAATTATTCTTAATATGTGATTATATTATGAAAATGTTTATTTTCATGTTCTAGTCTGTCCATTTTTGTCCCTGAAGAACCAAAAAAGGTATTTCTGGGTCTTATGAGGTTTTTTAAGGTATTTATAGGGTGCTTTATTAGAAGAGTAACGTTACTGATCCCAGCCAATGTGCGTCACCACTGTGAACCATCTATTGTTACTTCACCACTCTGCCATTGAGCACAGCAGGTGTAGAAAGCACAACAAATGAATGTCACTTCATTTGATATGCAGACTGGACTGGTGATTGGTTTTTTTTTTTTTTAAGGCAAAAAATAGTAATATATTAGCAAAAATGCTCAAAAGCAAAGTACAAAAAAAATATTATGAGAAAATTCCTTTTGTCTAGCTAATGAAAGGGCAAAAATCCCCCCAAACCCAACAACCTGAGTTAACTATTGGCTGTAAAATGATGAAATGACAACTGCTGTGACACAGTTACTCTCAGTGTTTGTCCACAAGAGTAGGTGGGATTGTATTTAGATTAATTTTGCCTTAAGTCTTTATAATGTGGGAACAGGTACATCAGTGTTCATTAACATTGACAATTTATTTTTTATCATAACAAATGACCTTTTTACATTTTACTCATTTGGTTATTTTCCTGCTAAGCAATTCTTTTCATGGACAGTCCATTCTCAGCAACCTGCAAGATCAATGTCACTTATAACAACAGAGAAGTCATAGAGATTTGAGTGGTGAGTAGCTCACTGTTTTGTTATGGTTGTAGCTAATTACTCTTCAAGCTCTGCTACTTCACAGGGATTTCACTCTTACGGTCTCTAAACAGAAATCAGTTAGTTTTGGCAACCTCTGGTCTGCTGTGTAACATTCATCAGTGTCTTTCCCTGGCGTTTCAAAGGCAACACTTACATGTAATGGTTTTGCTGTGAAACAAAACAGAGAAGGAGTATTGTGGTGTTGAAAACACATTTCACAGAGTTGTTACGGTTTTTTTGGAAGGATGCCCTTTATTTAATTAATCTTTCTGCATTTTGTTTTTGCATTTTCCATCACCATTTTATTATTCTCTGATGGACTGGGTCCCCAGAACTGGCTCCAGGGAAAGGTCTGCTGGATTAGGCTGCGGTGCCTTCCACCCGGAGTATTTCCATGAGCCCTTCATGGTTCGCAGTGTGGCGTGCAGGCCTACTGTGAACCATCAAACGATCTGTTTTCTTTTCCCTTGAGGTGAACCACATTCGCTTGTATAAGAAAGCAAAACCTCCACAGTAGACCTGAAAAGAAGCCTACTGCTTTGGAGAGGGCTCCAACAGGCCTTGATGTAAAACCCTGACCCCTGTTAATGGGGTTCTATTGCCATGAAGCCTCCTTTAGACATTTATTTATTAGACGTGTATTTATTATATAAGGAGGTGATGCCAGTATGCTCTGATGGATTAAAGGTTGTTGAGCTTCATGATTATTCTAGAAAGATTTATTTTCCTCTGAACGCAATTACACACCAGTCCAGTGAAATGAGCACAGTGGAAAATCTCACCCCACTGTTTTGATGGACTAAGCTGGTGCCATCCACAGTCTGCAGACAAGGGCTAAAGAAACTGGGACATTTTCATAATCTTACTGAATGACAGCTGAGGTGTTAAGTAATTTCGGTGGTAGACAAGCACCTGGTAGAAAAGAAGTAGCTTGCCTTTGGCAGAGTTATGGCTGAACTCATTGTCCAGGCTGGGATCTATCCAGACACCTCATGGCTTTGGCTACATCTAAATAAACAGCTTTGAATGCTGATTTAGAGGTATTAATGGGTTTCTTGCATCATTTATGACTATGTGTAGTGACAATTGTGCTGCAACAAATCCACTACATAAATCAGGTGTGTATTTTGGCACAGTCAACCCTGCATGGAGAGACAGCTTTTAGGTGAGGAAAAGAAAAGTTGCCTCATAAATGTCAATAAGATAATCATTCCATCAGATGCCAGAAAAAAGAGAAAATCGCCTAGTAATACAGCATGATACCATGAATGCTGATGAACTATCAAGAAGTGACTGTACACTCAAAACAATCTTTTGTTGTCATTAATATGCAGTTAGAGAGATTAAAAATTAAGTTGACATCACTTTCTTTTATTATACATAGGGCTTGTATGTTGGGGTTCCTCCCCCCTGCCATGGGGTCCTGGGAAAGGGGACCCTGGGGTAGAGGCACGGGGTTTCCCTGCCCCTGGTGAATCCCGTTCCCCATTGATTGTTTTGTGTTCCCCTGCACGGGGAGGACCCAGGTTGTCCCGTGATTGAGCAGCTCTTCGGCAAGTCCCTGGCCATGCGGCTGGAAAATAAACATCTCTGAAACATCTATCAAGAATCCGTCCCTATTTTTCCATGGGCCTTGTTGTCTTTATGCATGTTGCAGTAATCTGTGCTGCAACACTTGTATATGTCTCTGTGTGCATATTTGTCACCTGGCAACCCAACTGCAGTTTATTTAAACAGTTTTATGAATTATATCTATTTAAGAGCTGGTTTAAGCTCTATTTTCAAGCTGTGTACTGGCTGAGTGTAACCGTAGAGTAAGATTGATAGAAAGTCATTTAAAGCAGTAAGATTGTCTGCATTTCTGTGCCTGATGGTGTGGATCCTCATTACCATTAGTGCATTAGTGGAGAGGTGGACTCATATTAACCACACATAACTAGTGACAGACACCTGTGATAAATTGTTCAGCTGCTGATTGAAGGCTTGAGCTCTCAGTTTTCTCTATATCAAAGTCTGCATGAGCTCCAAGGCTAAGAGGTTTTTGAGAACTTAAAATAAATATTCGTGTTTATTTTGATTTAGAATATTCGCAATTTTGAAATGACGTTGACATTTGAAATGCTACTCTGAGTTCTGTGACTTAGATCCATCTTGGGTATTCAGAGCCATTTAAAAGCTAGAAGATTCTACACCCCCAACAGTCATTGAAAAAAGACTCTTCCAGATGACAGCTCACAAGCTACACTACATTCTGGAACCGTCTCTCTATCTACTGGCCATGAGAGGAATATAAAAGCTTATATGCTCCTCTGACTTGGTGGCTAGAGCTAAATGCCTGACATGAGGTGACTGAATCTGAGTTTGAGTAGCAGGAAACAGGTAAGGAGGCACACTTAGTGAAAGAAAACCAGACTTTATCCTGACTTATTTTTCTTCCCCTCCTCTTAAAAAAAAAACAAACCAAAAACCAGAGTCATCGATTGGTTCATTTTTTACTGGCTTATAAGAAATTATCTTTGTAACACCCCATTTCCAGGTCCTGTTCCTCCAAGATCAGCCTGTGAAATGGAAAGTCATGATTCTTGATGCCAGACTCTAGAACAGCTCTTGGCCCAAGTTATACCAGCTTAACCATACTGGAGCTGCCTTCTTTGGCAACCAACAATACAAATCCTTTCTATGGATTAACAAACATATTTCTGTTTTTGAAAACGTGAGCAAGCATTCAATCAAAATAAATATTTGACACAAATAAGCCTAACTTATCCAAATATTTAATTTATCTACATAACAGTGCTTTAAGAGGCTTGCCAGTTCTAGCTTCCAATAGGCCATTATCTGTGTTTAACAAAAGAAAAATCAAAAAAACCCAAACAAACCAACAAGACCACAAAACAGAGATTTGTTGAAAAATAACAACTTGCCACACATTCCAGGGTGTCTCTTTCAAGCAAGAAGAGGTGACCCTCTGGATGCTATGATTTCCAAGACCTTATCCATGCCAAACAGAATATAAGTTACACTTCACTTACTCTAAACCTTCTCAAAGAGCAAGGGGTCATTTCCTCTCATAGGAAGAATGAGGCAGATCTTGAGATGAACTCACTTTTTGATCTTCTTCGTTATTTGTGAAGTCTTTTTGGAACACACTCTTTGTGTATGAATTTCAAATGTGGAGTAGGGTGAACAAATATATTTGTTTAGTGTGTGGCTACAATTAGTGATTAGAAAATAAACCTGTGGGAAGATACATGATGGCTGTGGTAAAAGCTGGAAAAAGTTAGTTTGGGTGGAATAACAGCTTTCTTTCTGGCTATAGTTACTTCTGTTTCCAATGATGATATGATCATTCAGGTGCTCTAGTGTGTCCAAAAAGGTGCTGAAGTATGTCCAAAGAATTGTAATGAAGCTGGTGAAGAGTCTGGAGAATAAGCCTGATGAGGAGTGGCTGAGGGAATTTGGGGGTGTTTAATCTGGAGAAATGGAGGCTCAGGAGGGACCTTACCTCTCTCTACCTGAAAAGAGGTTGTGTCAAGTTGTGGGTCAGCATCTTCTCCCAGGTAACAAGTGGCAGGATGAGAGAAAATGGCCTCAAATTGCTCCAGGGGATGTTTATATACAATAATAGGAAAAAATTTCTTCACTGAAAGGGTGGTCAGGTATTTGAAAAGGCTGCCCAGGGAACTGTTTGCGTACTGTCCCTGGAGGTATTTTAGACATGTACACGTGACACCTGGGGACATGATTTAGTGATGGACCTGGCAGTGTTAGGTTGATGGCTGGACCCAATGATCTTAGACGTATTTCCCAACTTTAATGACTCTGTGAATCTATGAATTTCATGCCCAAATGTGTCTGTGGAACTGATACCAGTGTCCCATGAATTCAGGAGGATGGCTGAGGTGCAATGGTCCAAGCTGGAACAGGATCTGGTCTGTAAGACAAACATTCCTTGTGGATGAAACCCTGCTTTGTAATTTAGTGAAACATAGTAAGGAATGGATTTCTGTAACAAAAGGTAAAGTGTGAAAATAGTCCCGACTGCTCAGCAAACTGATTTTTATTTTGTGCCTCTTGGCAGCCTTACGGTTTGGCTTTCTCCTGTATTACCAATATACTTAAAACTCAGGCTCCTGGATTTCTGTTGTATTTGCTGGTTTTTACTGAGGGTTAGCCTGAGTTGTTCAGGCTATGTTTACCCTTGGTACAGCATCCCCTGTCTCCCAAGAAGACCCAAGGGGCTCAGCTGTGATCACTGCCAGCGGAGACTGTTCAGTGTTATTATTGCAATCTATCCCTGGGAACCAGCCTTGAGCCATCCAACTCCTTCACCCTTGACTCTTGCATGCCTCCTTGCTTCCCAAGTGCTATGGCAGCATTTGGCCTGGCAAAGTGCAGACTGGCTTACTCCAAGAGTTTTCTGTACATGCGATAGTTTTCTCTCATGCAGAGATACATTCTTTGTCATGGAGACTCCATTACCTCTGAGTTGTTTCTTTGACAAAACAGGTTTGATATGAGAAGGTTTTTAAAGTTTATACACTTTGTGTGATATGAATCTTGTTTCAGAATCTATTTTAATGATTTTTTTTTCCTTCTTAAGTTTCTAAAGCACAAATATTCTAAGTATTTATGCCCAGGATAAAAGCTGTTTTAATAATATTCATGCATATGCCAAAGCTTTTCTACTTCTACCTTTCTACAAACATTTATGTTTCCTTTGTATCTGCTCTTCTTAATTTCACTCATCTTTGCCTTAGGTCAATTAATATTAACAGCAGGAGACATTCCCCCAAATTTCCATTTCTCTGCCTTCCTCCAAACCAGCACCTTGAAGGCTGAAAGAAGAGTTTGATTGAGAGCAGAGCTGTACAGCTAAAAATCTCACCTTGCAGAGATACAAAATGAATCTGGTCCCTTCAGTACCATTTGTCCATTTGCACTTGGAATAAGGTGCCTTGAGGAATCAGGTGAAGATGGGACAGAGGTGGTTGACACGCTGATATTGTGGCAGCCCTTTTCCCAGCCTCACCATACGACAGCATGCAGCACTGAGTGGGAGTAGCAGTGCCAGGACACAGGAGTCTGTGTGGACCGATAGCCATTATGGCACCTGCTGGGTGAACAGAGACAAAAACCTCCAGTTAAAATGCCCTGCAGCATAAATAGCATTAAACACACGTCAAGAGATCTCCTTTTGCACTGTGGGGCTGCACCAATTCTGCTGGTCATAATTTTCTGTTTTTAGTTACAGCGGTATAAAACTGTTTATAGACAAGCACTTCTTATTGAAACAACTCCTATGAGCACTATCCTGTTCTCACTCAGAAGAAAAAAAAGCATATTTAATAACAAGCTTGATTACAGCTTTTCCATAGTAGTGATAGAATGCCTTTTCTGACTTATCTCCAGTTTTGGTGTGAATGGAAAAAGAGAAGCCATTGGAACACTTGTCTTTAGCTCAATTCTTGCAGCTTTGTCCTTTTTTCCCCATGATGCCCCATATTTGCAAGGAGACAGATCATCACCCTATTCTCCTTTTGTCTGTAAATCTCATGAATTTATGATCTATTTTTTTCCCTTGGTTTCCATCATATTTAGTTATGCAAATTTATGGTAAAGCAGTGCTGGAACAGGAATGTTTCAAATAAAGAAGTGCTTCCCAAAATCACATGAGGAAACCCATTAATCCAAAGAGTTACCGAATGAGTTAGCATCCAGTTTCAAAATGGATGTCTCAGATGTAAAACAAAAGCTTGAGCAGAGCACAGCATGGTTATGTGGTAATGCCTAATATTTTGCTGTTTATCACTGTGCTGAAATACAACAATAAATTTAAATTACACACATTTTTTAAACATAATGGAGAGATTGCACTGAATTACAAAAGCCTAAATTTTGGTATAATGCAATTAAAATTTTCTGGTGAAAACAACATCTGTTGCAAAATTTTGATCTTGGACCATGTATTAACAAATTGGGAAACAACAAATTACTAAACTTTGCGTTCTTGGCTAGTTTCAGGTTGCTTAATTGCAGGCTGGCTCCTCTGCAGTTTTGGAGGAGATGGCATCTGTCCCCCTTACTTCCTGTTTAATTTCACATGGTTTGACCTACACTTCATTGAGACCTGGGCTCAATCTTGTATCACAGGACCTGTTTAAGGATGAGAGGCAGAATTAACAGAATCACCCTTTTTCTTGCTCTGGGGAGCCAGAGAAATGTTCTCAGCTTTCTCTGCTGTGCAAGGAGTAGAGTCAAGCCCTCCTAATCTTCCTGAATGTGGCAGAAACTCCTTTGCTATAGGATTTCCTGCTATGTAATTGAAATGTTTGCCTCAGACGAGGAATTTACTTCCACCAGGCACCAATCTATCCTTACATGCCAGACTGGCAGCTTCCTTTGTTGTTTTGAAGAGGCTGGAAATTCTTTCAGGAATTCTTTCAGACTGGTGGGACTAAGCCTACTATTTAGTTACTTTCAATTGTATCTTTGTGGGATATTGAAGGTTGAACAATGCCATTTCAAGAACCCAACTCTCATTCTTCTTTTCTTCATTATTTCTTAAATGCTGCCAAGTCATAATTGTGACCCTCTTGCAGTAGGTGTTCCTTGAACATTTACACAGTCCCTCCCCCAAAGAGCTTGTAATTTAGCACAAAGACTCAGTCAAGGCAAGATTAAAGGAAAAAACCTCAGAGGCCAATCACTTGGATGGGGTTGATATACACTATGTCAGGCAGCACCAAATATTTACTGAGGTGTTTTCAATTCCTCTTACGAACTTCTTGCTGACTCCATATTAATGGTTAAAATCACCATATTCTCATACATACCCATTTTTTTCCTTCTTCTGCACTGAATCCATTGACAGATATTTATGCATACTATAGACATCACATTGAATTAAATAATATAGATAAAGAAAGCAAAAATTCAACCTCTTGTAAAGAGGGCTCCATCTGACATCCTGTCTGATGATTCATTCCCTCCCTTCAGCACACATTATGAGGGCAATCATGACTGAATGCACAGGGATCAAACCACTAGACATTTCTTGCTGACATATTACAAAAGGTTTATTCTGTCCAAGTTCTGTGACCTCCTTTGGCACCTCCAGTGGAACATGGCAGGTCCCAGCTGGCTGACTCAGATACTGGCCATGATGCAGAATCACGTGACAGAAGTGATTTTTCCACCTTTCTCAGAAGAGGTGGCCATGGAGAGCAAGCAGAGACTGGTGGGGTATGAAGATATCAAGCTTTAAATGTTTTGAAGAGGCTTGGAGGAGACCTTATTGTGGCCTGTCATTACATAAAAGGGGCTTACAAGAAAGATGGAGGCCAAGGCCTATAGTGGCAGGACATGAGGAAATGGTTTTAAACTGGAAAAGGGTAGGTTTAGATTGGACATAAGGAAGAAGTTTTTTTACTTTATTTTTTTGCATTTTTACATTTTTACATTTGAGGGTGGTGAGGTACTGGAACAGAATGTCCAGAGAACTTGTGGATGTCTCATTATCAGAAATATTCAAGGTAAAGTGGGATGGGACTTTAAGTAGCCTAGTCTAGCGGAAGATGTCCCTGCTCATGGCAGGAGGGTTGGACTAAATGGTCTTTAAAGGTTCCTTCCAACCAGGAGCATCCTGTGATTCCATTAGCATATCCATTCATAAATGTTCATCTTGAAGCTCAGTGACCATTTGTAAGATCAGCATGTGATGGACACTGATCACATGGATGTGTAATGGATATGACACCCAATGGGTGAATAGGAAGCATACTCAGTTTTGTTGCTATCAGCATGGTTTCTTATCTGAAGGGCAGGGCAGCTTCCACCTTTTTCTGATTTTGGGCTTTTCAAGGTGGGTCTCAGAGGTTTCTATGGACAATATCTCATTGTGTAGACACTGTAGAGCAGCTACTGCCAGTCATGGGGGCTTCGTGTGCACATTAGAAACCATGTTAGATGTGGGGATAAACAATTTAACTTCTCATATTTGGGAAATAAGATTTATACTGCTTCCTTTTTTTGTACTTTTAGAACAAGATAAGTGCTAAGGTTTTTTTCTCTATCACCTCATAAATATTAAGTAATTCTCTAGAAATGTGCTCGAAAAAAATTCAGAATGAAGCATGGGCCGTAAATAATATAATAAGGTTTTTAATGAAACCATGTTTATTCCCATGTGTAGAAGACAGAATAGACAAGCAGAGAGATGGGCAAGTAATACTTTAATGGTGACACATTCACAAATATTCCTAGAAATACAGAAATTGAAAGTGTGTTAAAAGTGTGCTGTTAAAAATGCTGAAAAGCCTGCTCATTTCTTGACACCATATGTCTGTTTCTTGTATTAAAGGGTTCAGAAACATTGTTTATGGATATTGCATGACCATGAATGCCAAAAATAATAATCCTATTAAGCTTAGTCCAAATAGCATGTAATGAGATTCAAAATGATATGTTAAATACACATTCTAATAATGAAACTCAAATTGCTTTACAAATAGCATTGGAGAACATTAGCCTATTTTGATTCTGATAATTACTTGCATCCTGTGTTCCAAATCTATTCAATATGCTTTGAGTAAGAACAAATATTTGTTCTACTAATTGTTCTGCAATTCTCCTGGTTATTTTTAAAAGGCTAAAGGGCTACACAAGACCAGCAGTTGTCTGTTAGAATAAGATCTGGTTGTTTTTTTTTACTTTAATCATCTTACAGAATTTGAAGAAATTAGGTTCTCTAATACCTCTGTCTTTTGTCCAGATTTCAGTTGTCTGTGTTTTGTATACTATCATTAAACCACTTTTCAAGTGAATCTTTGCCAGACTAAACACAATTTTTCCTCATAGAACATTTCCATCCATACCACATACAACCACTGCAGCCCTTTCTGGATTGTCCTAAGATATAGATTCTTGATTTTTAAGCTAGGCATTATTTCTAGTTTACATATTAATTCTTAACTATTAATATATTATGATCGTATCACATTGTCAGTTAATAAGGAGCTATCGATACATTTTTGACTGCAGAAAAATGTAAACTATCTATAAAGAAACCATATGGTTTAAATGTTTCAAAATATTGTTTTAAATAAAAAGAGAACAACTATGAATGGGAAAGGAGCTCAGCTTTCGTTCACTTCTGGCTTCACAATGAAACAGCCAGGGATCTCAGTGGGTATTAGAAATGGACCAGAATTGTATAAATGCTACTTTATCCACCCCTTGAAATATTTATTCAGGTTTCTCTCCTTAAGTCTTTTACAGATGTGAAGTCGATTAGTCTTCAGTCTCACTGCCACAATCTCAAAGACCCAGTGTGTGGCCTCCAACACATGGAAAGATGACCAATGTGCAAGATGCACAGGGGACTTTTCAGATCTGAAGCCAACAGTCTGAAAAATAAAGTACCCAGGGAAAGTGTGTCTTCTTTCCACTGACAGTGAGATCAGGTTCAAGGAGAAGCTAAGCATGCAAGTTAGATATCAAGACAAAAGTCAGGCAGACAGAACTTCATTGTCTTAATTTTTCACCGCACTGTATTTGTGTTTTGCTTTTTTAAAAATACATTAATTTCATTTCGTGCCATCCAAATGGAGATTGTCTGAAGGCCACTGTTAAATTAGAACTTTTTGATAACTTAATATCTTTCCAATTTCCCTGCATTCTACTTAAAGAAGGAGAGAAGAAACAGTCAGATAGTAAAAATGCCCATTGCAATATCCTGGCCTTAAAAATATCCTATGAATGGCAATTCCTTTTCTTCTTAGCTGAGCTGCATGTAATTCTTTTCACATATATGGAATAGTCCTGGGTATTGAGTACAGCTGGGATTTCTGAATACAAATCCAACCTGACTGCATACCATTGAAACAGAACTCAGTTGCTTGGAGAGTCTATTGGTGAATTCCTTAAGTCTCATTAATCACGTATGTGGTGACACTGGAGGGGGCTCTTTACTTTTTTATTTCTCATTTGTCTCTGATATTCCCTGTTTATTACAAAATCCCTTCCTTTGCTGGATTTATAATGTGGCTATTTTCCAATACAGTTGTATCCTTTCACTCCCAAGCGGAGCCACCCATGTGTGAGACCTGGGAACCTGGAGCTTTTTGATGAATATCCTTATTCGCCACAGAGAAAAGAGACCATGACAGACCTTGGAGATGCTTGATGGTGTGGCCCACCAGGAAGATGACAATTACAGATGGAGTTTACTGATGCTGCTTGCACAATCTGATTCCAGTTCCCCCTGCAGCAGAAAGTGTCTGTCCCTCTGCTGTTCTTCTCCAAGAAATTTGTCCTTTCTTTTGAGAAATATGAATGTCTAATTAGGAAATTTATTAATTAATCCTATTTGCAGCACAGATTCTGTCTTTTTATGTTGATGCTGAGATGAAAATTTGCAAAGTTATTCAGGTACCAAGATGTCTCTGAGAGGCAGGCCATGATTGCCTTATGGTGTCCAGCTACCAATCCCTTGAATTCATCATCTTTCCCATTTCCAATCTGCTCACTCCTTCTCCAGCTCTCTAATCTCTAAGTTCCTCTCTTGATCTGTGGAGTGGTACATTGTGATCACATACTTTGATGATCAGTTGTTCCAGTCAGCATTTCACGCAAAGGTGACATGCCAAGTACATGGAATGGGTTTGCAGAGGGATTTCTCCCTGTGTTGGCAGTGTGGCAACTGAAAACACTCCAGAGGTTTGCAGTATATGCTATTAATACTGCACAGTTAGAGCTCTGAAACTCCACTTGATTCTACCTGCAGAAGACAAATTTTCAAGTGCATGTGAAAAATGTCACTTTTTGTGTGTCTGGTGTTCATACCTCATTTGTCCAGAGATGTGAGAGCTGAGCATGAAACCATAATTTACTATTTGGAGGCACCTAAGGTTCTTTTCCTAAGTTCATAGCAAATATTCTTTGATTGGAAAAATGTGACCTTTCAGAAGAAAAACTGTGAGGGTATACGGACCAAGTCAAAATTGCAGATGTGCAAAAACTTACTAACCTTGGAGAAAGGAAGGGCTAAAGACAAATTTAGCTCTGTTTTAAAACATGCACTGACCTATATGCAGCATATGGAATGTCTAAGCATTACTCATATAAAATCAACAGCACAAATAAATTTATAACAGGATTCATGGAGTCTGACACCTTTTTCCCCTCATTCCAAACAATACTTAGGTAGTGTTTCTTCTCTTCATTTGATGTGGCTTATTCTCTTTTTGGTTTTGTGGTAGGAATTTGACATAAAAGAGAGCACAACTGCAATGATTTCTACTAATTGTTAAGTAACTTGATGCTAAGAGCTACCATAGGTGTTAACAAAAAATTGCTTCCAGAACATAAATGTGTGTTGCCAGCAGAATTTAACCTCAAGCTATAAGAGTAACACTGAGACATGAGGAGGCTGAAGTGGAGTTCTGCCAGATTTCCCTCTGCAGATTATGCAGGTGTTTCCCTAAAAAGGAAAAGTTGATAATAGATACGATGGCAATTTATTCCCTCCAAATGATAGCACAGGCAAGTAGACTTTTTGGCATGAGTTTTGACCAGGAAATAATTGTGATCTCCTCAGTATTATTTAAATACGTTTTTCATAGACAGCATAAGGAAATTTATGTTAATATATAGCATATGTCAAAATCCCTGTATTTGATAAATGAAAAATGTTGGTGGCTGTTCCCATAATGCTTTTGAATTATAAATATGGGGAAGAATCAAGAAAATGGAAAAGAGATAATTCAAAATGAAAACATTTGAAATAGAGAAGATTGGAAGAATCAAGAAAATGGAAAAGAGAGATACTTCAAAATGAAAACATTTGAAATAGAGAAGATTTCTTTTTTTTTTTTTAACAGCTCTACTTGGCAATTTCAAGAAGATTTCGTTAAAACTTAACCTGCTGACTCTGCAGCCTGGGATGGAAGATTACTTTCCATTGCCTCAGGTGTCAGGATCAGTCCAAACAGGTAAATGACTGTCCCACCATATCCTTACACACAGAAGGACACCAGCTGAAGTCACACTTTGGTAGAGAGAAGAAGTGTAACCTCTGGTGTGGCTTCTTCTCTCATGTGTAATGGTACAAATGAGCTAAAAGCAATGGAGGTCTGATTCAGAAAAGGGAGAAAGTGGGAGCTGGGCTTCTAGATTCAACCCTCCCTAAAAGCCCATAATATTCATAACAGAACCAGATTAACCAGAACTAGAGTTGCTAAATTCAGATGCTGAGGGATTCAGTAAAACATGTATCCAGCACTTTTTAATGATAAGGACTCACTCCCAGAGAGATGGACCCAGAGGGTGATGTTGGAGAGCAGGGTAAAACAGGTGAGATTGGCAGCTGAATGACTCGAGCGTGGATGTGGCCCTGGCCAAAGTTAAAATACAC
>NW_008240221.1:10761154-10784192 GCF_000691975.1 Corvus brachyrhynchos
CACCCACCCACCCACTCAGCTCCCACGCAGACACAACAGACTCCTCAGCCCACTCAAGTTGGTTTTCCTGAGCAGAGCAGGATGCAGTTCAAACCCTATTGCAGTTGCTGAGAAGGCTCCCATGTATTTGTGTGCTATAAGATGAGGAATACAGAAATGGTTTGCTTGGGGACTATTTCATGAACGTATCCTGGAGTCAACCAGCTTGGAAAAAACAGTCTCACAGCAGTGATGTTTGAGTGGGATTTTCCTCTGCACATGCCCATCTATTCCCCCCCCACCCTGCCATATATGTACTATAAAAGACAATTGAACTCAGTGTTGAAAGCTTGGGAATATTGTGAGAAACATTATTCTTGGAACAACATATGTATGCATTGAGGGATGAGAGTAACTATGTTCCAGTGTAGGGTGGATAAGGGGGCTCCAACCACATTTAGATTGAGGCCAGATTAAGGCTGAGCCCATGAACTTGGATGAGCATTTGATTCCTGTTTTCCAGAACTAAAAGCTGAAATGGAGGACAACTGAAGGAAAAGAGGGAAAGCAACATGTTTACAATGTTAATCTATGTGGGATATGAATAAATAAGGTTAAAAATGGAGAGGTTTTTTAAGTAAAAAAATAGATTGAATAATGTCCAACGTTTGCTGTAAATGCAATCACAGTTTAACAGCATTTTCAACTGTGGGAGCTGCAAAACAAAAGCAGGACTGGAGTTCTTGTCTATGGCCAGGTTTCATCCTGTCTTCAATGGGACAATAAATGTGTATCAAAGTCAAGGCATAAACTCTGCTAATTCTTCAGTATAAGCTTTTCACATCACTTGGCAACCGCCCATTTAACTGAAAAACTGCTTTAGGAATATGCTAACAAGGAGATCTAAAGGTCTTTTTTATAAGATCAACATATCTTTTCTCCATATAAACTCTGAGAAAAAGAGTAATTAGTAAATAGAGCTGTAAATCCTTCTCAGTTTTTGAATTAAAATTTTAGCTTTAGTAATGTAGCAATTTTTCCTCTTCAAAATATGACAGAAGTACTACAAAAAGTTAGATAATTTTATTTTGTTAAAAAAAAATCTTTTAAGTTCTCTCAGATGTTGTTTTACTGTTTTGAAAAGGCAATTGATTATGAGTGGTACCGTCAAAACTCGCTTGTTTTTCATTTTTCAATGTAATTGTAAAATCAAAAGTGTTTTTCATGCAAAAATGTTGGCCAACTATAACAATGCAATGTTTGAAAAGTACCTTTTTTAAGAAGAGCAATGCCACTCATGATGATCAGGCAAATTGCTGATATTCCTTGCTGCTCCTTGGTTTGCAATGAGTGGCATAGGAAAGAGGACTATTAAAATTCAGCTGATAGTCTAGAATGATTACTGTGTTTTATCCCCAGGGCAGCAGAAAAGGAGAGCTTTGTTGCTGCTAAGAAACATTTAGCTTGGATTGTATCAAGCAAGATAACTTCAGGAATTAAAAAATAAATCTCTCAGGCTCTGCTGAATGTTTTTTCCTCCAATTTCCTTTACAAAAAATCCCCCACAAAATGGAGTGGAGAGTTTGAGTCATGCACAAGTTCAGTGCAAAGATACTTTTTAGCTATAAGAACCAGCTTGTTGCCAATTTCCGTCAAAATAATTCCCCAGGTTAAATCCTGGTCCTATTGAAGTCATTGTCCAAATGCTCATTGGCTGTGAGGGGAGATCAGGATTTGTCCCGTTCAATTCATTAGTGATGGTATGAACCCCAAGTAGTATTACACTTCCTTTAAAGAAAAAGAAGCTCCTACTTACTGTTTATATACTAACGTTATTTCTCACACGTTTATTGTGTTACTCTCCTTAATTTGGTGCCATGCTGGGTCCCTGTGGGATGCCACTCAAACATTATGTCAATGTTCTCAAAATTGAACTCCAGTGCTTTATTTTACAAATGGCTTCTAGCAGATGTGTGGCACACTTTATTAACTTAAGTACCCATTAGTTGAAAATTTCATTAGTTTGGGGGAAAGGGATCAGTTTCGTCAATAGATCTGGTATGGGTGGACCCTTTGTGTCAACCTGACCCATATCAAAACGGATTATTGTTGTAAGTGAGACAAGTGACCTAATGTTCTGCCTATTATGCACACATGATCTATAACCTTTTAAAATACTAGTGTGGGAAAGGAGCACACTTCACTGCATCCCCAAACCCTGGATTCTTAACAGGTGGCAGTCCCTCTCTTAGCAACGTTTGCCATGGGCTGTCTGCGCCAGCATATGAATTATCAGGGGGTACAGTTTCCAACCAGGTAACCGGGGAAAACTGGGATGGAGAATGAAAACAGAATAATGAACGGCCAAGCAAAGGTTTTAATGAGTGCAGGAGGCAGCTGGTGGACCTGGGTCTGCAGTGCCATCGTCTGACTGACCAGTGTATTTCAGACGAAGTGTTCTGCATGCTGCCTGGATCTTTCGGGTTAATAAAGCCCCAGAGGTAAGGCTGGATGTCGTTACAGCAGGACCATATGGTACATTTTACTCCACACTTTTAATATTTTGATGCTGTTTGTTCTTTGAATGATGGCAGCAGTAGTTTCCAATGCATTCCCCTGACCTTGTTTTGGAAACCATTTTAGGGCCAACTTGAAAGTCCATGCAAAAATATTTGGCGGGACCACACACTGGAAGGTGCACTATATAACCCTTTGGCTGTTTCGTGCAACAGCTTTCACACCTGCCTTGAACTCATTGACCTTCTGAAGAGGAAAAAGTAAATCTGTCTGGAAGCAATGAATCATAGAATCATTGAGGTTGGAAAAGACCTTTAAGATCATTGAGTCCAACCATCAATCTGACACTGCCAAGTCCGCCACTAAACATGTCTCTAAGTGCCACATCTAAATGTTTTTTAAATACCTCCAGGGAGGGTGACTCAACCACTTCCACAGGCAGCCTGTTCCAGAGCTTGACAACCCTTTCCATGAAGAAATTTTTTCCCCATATCCAAACTAAACATCCCCTGATGCAACCTGAGGCCATTTCCTCTTGCCCATTCATTGTTATTTGGGAGAACAGACTGACCCCTACCTGGCTACAACCTCCTTTCATGCAGTTGTAGAGAGCAATGAGGTCTCCCCTGAGCCTCCTTTTCTCCAGGCTAAACACCCTCAGCTCCCTCAGCAGCTCCTTATAAGACTTGTACTTCAGACCCTTCACCAGCTCCTGCACCTTTAGGATCTCCCTGTTTTAGAATATCCAGTCTTCCTGCACTTCTTTGCCCTTCAGGACTGCCTGCTGTTGTAGGGAAGGTAGTACAGCTCACTTCTGAGCTTTGCACACAGTGGAGTGGGAAGCAAGAGTTAGGCTGGATGAACTGTCCTGTCTGGGACAGCCCACTTTAAGTGCCATCCTTGGGGCAGCCCTTTCCCTGCCATATATTTGACACCAGAATGCTGGTGATGTGATTAGAGGTGTGAGAAAACCAGGAAGATACCAGCTGTGGTAAACAGATCCTGTTGGAGTCTTTGACCTGATTTGCAGCCAGCTCCTCCCAGCATTATCTGGGTAGCCCACAGATGGGACCAGCCAGCCAGAACAGATGTGGGAAAAAAGTCTTGTTTTCAATGTTGTGAATCTGGGAGGTGACGGGAGGCTTGGTTGTGCTCAGCGTTTGCAGAGAGGAAATTGGTCATGTAGCCACCTGCTCATCTTCAGGAATAGAGAAATGTTTTCCTGGAACAAGAAACTTCCCTCTGCTGTTAATTAAAATCAAAGGCAAGACACAGAATCAGTAAAATCCAAAATCAAAGGAACTGAGATGGGCAAACTAGATTTCCTAGTTTAGTGGCGACTTCCTTTCTCCTTCTGCCAGCTTTGATTGATTCTCAAAGTTTGCGTTTTTGTCAGTCAGACAAAACAGAGAGAGCTTGTCTAGCTGCTGCAGACCAGACAGGTATGCACTGATTCCTCTAGGAGACACAGGTTAGGTACAGAAAAATGGCTGATAAAATCAGAAGGATGGAATATGTGCCTTGGCCAACATACTCCCATATTCTAAGTGGTTGTGGGACATTTGGTTCACTTTTAGTTGCTCATGCTTGTTTCCCACCACTGAAATTTAGGTCTATTTGCCTCCTACAGAAAGTGTTTTCAGGTAGACTGAAGAAAAATTTATGAGAGAATGAAGTATGTCAATTCTTATACAGTGTCACATCATCATAAATCATGTTCTGAAACAAAGCCATGCTAATGTTATTATGTTTAATCTTCTGTCTAGTGCTGAACAGACAAAGAATTTATGGAGATTTAATTCCAATCACTGCTTCTGTAGACAAGCTGATGTCCTCCCTCTCTCAAGTCAGTAGGGAAACACGCAGTTGCTTCTTCAGCTCAGGTTCATTGCAGTAATTTCAGTATATTTTGCTGGGAAGTGCTTTCTCACAGCCAGGTCTCCCGTGATACCAATATGAAGTGTACACTATATTCTTTCCCTGTTTCCTCTAGAGCCTAATATATTCTTTGCAGCACTTTTAGCTTGAAATGAAGTGTATGACCTAAAGTCTATAGAATAACATGAATCACTGTATAATAATTTATAGGGTCACCTCATAATTACTATTGAGTATAACATGACTCCGTTTATTGGAATATATACAGGAGAAAGGTTATTTTTGAAATTTTTCTTGTTTATTCAAGCCAACATTGCTCCAGATTTGAATGGATTTATTGACACGACATTAAAAGTAATCATTGTCAAAACAACTGGGAGAAAAAAAAATTAAAAAGGTAGAAACTTCCTGCTCCCAAATGTTTGTTGCAGAGAGGTGGGGAGCAACCTGTGGTCCATGTCTTTTCTGTGAAAGGTGATTTTTTTCATATCAAAAGAACGTAGATCTACTCAAGGATTGGTAACAAGAATGGACTAACTGAATGATAACAAAGCATGTTGCATGGTAACGTTCCAAAAAATCATGTTTTATTTGGAAGGAAAGCAGATTAAAGCAAAGAAGAAGCCAACAATTTAAAGGGGGAAAATTATGTTTTGGGCTTGTTTTGCATATTTTCAGGTTTCTGCACTTACTATCCCTAAGTTATAGTTCCCCATGCCTTTGTCCATGGGAGAGGTAGAAGCAGGGAAGGGTAGAAAAGGAAGTGTGCTCAAACTAGTGGTAGTAAATGGAAAAATCTTCAGGCAATTCCAGAAGTAGTGTTGTACAAAAAGTCTACCTTTGGCACATGTTTGTGGAACCAGAACCAGAGAACTTGCTGAATTTTACTAAAATTTGGTGGGTTAAAAAGCACCAAGACTCTTCAGACCTCTGCGTCCACAGAGGCTTGACAAACAAAGAATATCAAAGCCTGTGAAATAAATGTAAGTGCTGTGTTCAGAAGCCAAATTTGTTGCTCTTCTGGTATTTAGAATCTCTTAATGCCATCACACATTCCAGATGTGCATTCCAGGCTTCTCCAGTTCCGAATGTATGCTTGGCTTGACCAAACATGGAGGGTTTTATTCCAAGTAGAGATGTATTCATTTGCAGTCATCAAAAAAAGTGTATTTATGGAGGAAATTTTGGGTGCTGTATGCCAACACACCAATTATGAATGTGTAGAGTAAAGAAGTACTGTCAGGCTGCATATGTTTCAAATACATAAATTCAGAGACCAAAATACTTAGAGACAGTAGATGGATTAGTGACACATTCAGAAAACTATGGGTACATGTATTCTGGTAAATTAAAGAGTGTCAAGGCATGGGCACAGGCATTGGAATGTACTCATCCACACTGTTCAATTATTAGAACAGTCCTCAGTGTGGTTTTGGCCTAGATCAACTAACAACCTCCCAAACAATTCCTAGGTATGGCTTGTGAGTTAGTTCAGGCCAGGGACCATTGCCAGCAGGCAACATGCAGGCAGCTGTCCTGTGCTAGAGGTTAAGAGAGTTTAATATTATGGATGCGTCAGATTGTTCCAGATGGCTTGATGGCCCTGACACTATTTAGTTTACTAATATAGATTTAACCTTTAGGTTTTTATACTCATCCGCTTGGACCTGTGACTCACGCACACCAAACAAGCAGCTGTGGTGATTTAAGATGTTATTGCACCTGAGCTCTTTGTTACTGGCTCTTGCTGGAGGTTGCTGACCCTGCTGTAGGGCTGCCAAAAGTAATGTACTTCAAGTGTTTTAGGACCAGTGAAGGTCAAGCCACAATGTGAGGTCTGTACATGTACTGAACAGGGGTAAAGGATCGGTTTAAGATTCTTCCCCATGCCTTGAATCCATGTATTTAGAGAGCCTAATGTAAGGCCAGAGCTCTCATTGCTGCTGTTGCTGTCTCACTCTTCAGCACAGGATGCCCTTAATCATGAGTGACCGTTTGGATAATGACCCTTTCCTAGAGCCGCTTTGGATTCCAGGGCTGCACTACTTCTTGTGAATCTGTGTTTTTCTCTGTTTTTCCTGAATCTGTCCTTTCCTGATGTTTTTGCACAAGTTTTGCACCCTAAAATCTGTATACCAATGACATTTTCCCCATTTTCAATCACTATTACCTTTAGAGACAAATTAGCTTTATAGCTAATCAGTTTGATGACATTAGTTTGATGTCTGTTCAGTTGTTCCAGGCAGGTTTATTATGAATAGAGCTTCCAGCTGCCAGGAGGACTGTGGTAGGGTACAGAGATGCAAGGTGGTGGGTGCCCCCTTGTCCATGGCTGTGAGGAACCGTCAGCTGCTGGTAGAACTACACCGTGGCACTGGCTGGGACTCTGCCACTCCCTGAAGGGCAAAGAAGTGCAGGAAGACTGGATATTCTAAAACAGGGAGATCCTAAAGGTGCAGGAGCTGGTGAAGGGTCTGAAGTACAAGTCTTATAAGGAGCTGCTGAGGGAGCTGAGGGTGTTTAGCCTGGAGAAAAGGAGGCTCAGGGGAGACCTCATTGCTCTCTACAACTGCATGAAAGGAGGTTGTAGCCAGGTAGGGGTCAGTCTGTTCTCCCAAATAACAATGAATGGGCAAGAGGAAATGGCCTCAGGTTGCATCAGGGGATGTTTAGTTTGGATATGGGGAAAAAATTTCTTCATGGAAAGGGTTGTCAAGCTCTGGAACAGGCTGCCTGTGGAAGTGGTTGAGTCACCCTCCCTGGAGGTATTTAAAAAACATTTAGATGTGGCACTTAGAGACATGTTTAGTGGCGGACTTGGCAGTGTCAGATTGATGGTTGGACTCGATCTTAGAGGTCTCAATGATTAAAACATTTCATTATCATTAAATATCATTAAATATCATTAAAACAATGATTAAAAATCTTAAAGGTCAAACCCACTTGCCAACAAAGGTCAAAATAGGGAGAAATACACCATGGCTTCCTACCAGACACTTCTGGGGCAGTATCTGAAGGGACATGAAAAGGGCATAAACAACTTTAAATAGAAGAGATTGAAGAAATTACAGTCCTCTGAAAAAGGTTCATGACCTCTGGTGTACACACAGCAGTGTTACCTTAGGAAGATGTTCATGTTTGCATGAACGGTCTTTTTTTGTGTATTTTTTCTCTGCGAGGACAGCATCCCAAGAAAATTATACTTGACAACCTGATAGCAGAAGGCAAGCTCAGAGGTAAAAATAATTGGACGTAGGCTTTTTGTATTGCTCAGGGTCTCCTTGTTCTCCTACAGTGCTTCTTTGGCTGCAGAAACACAGCAGTAAATGTAATTTAAAAGGCATCCTTGACATTTGTGAGATCCTTAGCATCATAGCACATGCCATTCTTGCCCTCCAAAATATGTGGGGAAAGTGTGGTCATCTCACACAGTGCATAAGAACAGCTGCTGGTTAATGGTTCTTCTAATCACAAGTGCAGTCTAATAACAAACAAATTCTACTACTTCTTACTTTAAGCCAAGTTTATGTGTTTATTTTAAGAACAAAGGCTCAAATGCATAAAAGTATCAGAATTGCTTTAGCCAAGAAAATTGTAGACATCCCATCCCTCCCTTTCCCAAAAGAAAAAAGAAGTGTTATCTGGTTGACTGCAAGATCAACATTCTTAGATTAATCTCAAAAAGGCATCTAATGAGTAAGAGGAATGCATTACATCAAAAGATCATATTTACTGGCCCATCTAACCACCAAAACAATTTCTACATGCGTTGACGATCACAACAAAGCAGGGGACTCTATGACTACTAAATGTCGTGTAGGGCAATTTTCTGTGACTTGCAATGTGAGTGGGAGTATTCACATTACACTGAATAGCTTTGGGAGCACAAGTGCTGAAGCCAGGTTTAATACACATTTGTGTTGCATAGTCAAATGTGAGTTCCACTGGAAGATTTTCCTGTATAGGACATTCGTAACTAAGATTTCCTTTGAGAAATCTCTACCATAGGTGTGAACTCACAGCTTTTCTCTGTTTTTGGGGTGCCTACAGGGTTTTGGTCTTATCATGAAATAGAGTAATTCAGAGTGTAACGTACCCCTTGCGATCATCTGATCCAATACCCTACACAAAGTAGGACTAACTTGGAAGTTACATTGAATTTTGAAGTCAGATGAAGTTGTTTGTGACTGTTCCCATCTGAGTTCTGAACATGTCCAAAAAAGAACATTCCACAACCTCTCCTGGATCTATGTTAGCGTTTGATTCTTCACAGGGTAATTTTTTTATTCTTCTTACAGCTTTTATTTATTGCTTTTTGTCTTTCTGCTCTAAGAAGAGCTTGACTCTGTCTTCTCCATAATCATGTGACAGGTCATGAAAACAGAAATAATGCCTCTCCTCAGCCTTTTCCTCTTAAGACTCAGCAACCCATCCATCTACCTCTTGTTTGCTCCAGCCCCCTGAGTAGGTTGCTGGCCACTGCTGAACTGACTCTGGTATGTCCATGGCTCTCTTTCACTGGGGATCCCCAAACCAGACACAGTAATCCAGATGTGGTCTCACAAATGCCAAATAGAGGAGAAGGATCTCGTCACAGACCTGCTAGCTACAACTTCCCAGTATGTGGTTGGCCTTCTTGGGTAGAAGATAATACTGCTGACTCCAGTTCAACTTCTTGTCACAAGGAGAATACAGACAGATGTAACACGTAAATATAGTTATTAGATATAACATGTAAATGTATATATTAGGCATTGCACATTACATGTTATATCTATATATATCCTAAATTTTATCCTCCCCAGGGGAGCACAGTGTGCTTAAAATGTTCTGTTGCAACCTTATCCAGAGCGGAACAAATGGGCTATCTGCTAACTACATTATGGTGGATATCAGTAATCACTATGGGAGTACTCAACTTCAGAAACAGAGACTGGCTGCACACCAGACCCAGAACAGAAGTGGAGACGGGGTGAAGAAGCAGCTGAGCTTAGCATCAGACTTTCCAATATGTGCTGACTTTTCAGTATCAATCTTTGCAGGCTATGCTTTTCTACTTTAAACACTTTTTTTTGGTTGCAATTATTTGTTTTTTTAATGAAAAAAAAAAAGTAATGTAATCTTATTAAATAAATCATCTTCTCCCTGTAATATCAACTAGTTTGCATGCCTTGCTAAACATTAAACCAGATGAAATGGGACTTGGTTTCATACAGTTAAGTAGCACACTTTTTGTGAACGGTAAATGAGATTACTATTTGTTATTTTTAAACAAATGTTCACCCATAAAAAGAAACATCTCTATTAGACAGAAAAGTGACTTCACAAAGGTGCATTATGTGGCAGCCAAAAACTGAAACGGGTGGCAGGTTATTTCCAAAGTTAAAAGTTTATGGTGAAACCACGATATAAATTAACTGCTAGCAGCCGCTGAGTCCAGTCCTCGGATCATTTATCTGTATGAGAGTGTTATATGTTTGATGCCTGGTATGTATGATGGTTTTGGGGTGGACTAGAGTGTTTCTGAGTGATTTAGCACATGAAATCAACTCCAAATTACTAAAACAATAAACATGATGATGGGAGAGAGAAGTCAATACATGTATCTTGATTTCTTGTTGCCATTACAGTGTGTCTATCTACTTCATGGTCTTCAGCACAACGAGACTTATCAGATTGTCTCCAGGTCATGAGTTAGCTTCATTCTGACAATTCCACTGAAAAGCAGAGAAGTATAATTTCCATTTTACTCATGGGAAACTAATATATGAGAAAATGAGGTGGATGAATGATGCAGCGGATAAAAAGCTGGTCTAGGAACTGAACCCCAATCCAGAATGTGAGCTATTAAAACTTGACCCTGTCTCTACAATGGGTTTTTAAGGGAAGTCAGACATGGGGTATACATCAAGACGATTTGTAAAAACCGAAAAGATAGTGATGTTCAGTGGAAACCTGAAGAGGGATGACATAGAGTGCAGATGACACAAATACACATGGCCACAAAGAAGTCACCAGGTCATTACTGGGCTAGTGAAATATCAACAAAATTTTTCTTTGAAAAAGTGTGTTTCCAAAAGGATTGGAAAATTTCAGCTCAAATCCTTTGGAGGAGGAACTGGCCATTGTTGAATAAGAACAACAGTATCACTTTACATAATTGTGCAATGAATTCATCAGCACATTCCAGCTGAAATGGAGTGCAAAAAAAACAAAGGAAAGCTGCAGGACCCAAAATCTATAACTTTCTGATTCTGTGTTTAAACAAAAATTGAAGCTTTGGAAGATGAACCTGGTGGAACACCACTGGTGAAACTGCTGAATTAATGGGTCCTGAGTGGGAAGAGTTACGTCAACTTACTGCTGACAGGCATGTTGGGAAGGCTTGGCTGGCTCGATGTGCTGAAATGAAGGGGATGACCTAAGGATTAAGGATTAACTTTAGGCTTTTAACTTGACAGTAATGTACATAGTACGTGTGCGTGTGTTTGCATGGATGTTTGCACATATAGACAGATGTGCCTGAGAGAGAGAGGTTGTGGGGTTTGTACTGCTGGAATATGGGCTATGTGTGAGAGATGTGTGTTCCTTCAGATTTGGCTGGTTTTCAGTTCTGCAGCTTTAAAATGAAATGCCTTTGCATAACTGTCCATATTGTTTGCAAGTAGTTATAAGCCAATTATTTCCATAGAGAAAAACAAAGGCTTATTAAATAAACAAATATAGTAACTGAGAAAGACCATTATGGAGAGACAAACAGCCTGCTAACAATGGAAAATGTCTGTTCAAAGTGTCATGCAGCACAGAGGTAGTAGGTGTTGGTGAGAGCTTTTTTTTTATCCAGCTTCTCTTTGAGAACATTCAAAGGTAGCAATCTTGAAATAAATTAAATTAACACCTATACTGAACTTCGGAGACAGTGATACCACCTTTCCATTTTTCTTCCTTTTTAGCAGCATAATATGATGCAGTCTGAATGGGATTGTGAAGTGTAAAGGAGTGAGCATATACCTGGGAAAAGGGGAGTTTCTGCCTAAATGCAGAGGTTTGATCTGGTGGCCTTAGCACAGGGGCCTAATAGCATCTTGTAACTGGCTTTGGATCTTCACTTCCAGTCAGGTGAGCCACTGATTTAAAACTTAAGAATATTACAGGTATTAGAAGGAAAGAAATAAGTGACCTTTCAGAGTGACTGGTGGACACTGTGTGGGGCTGTTTATGAGACTAGTGACAAAACAACATGTTAACAGATGAAACTATTTCTGAGGTTTCCAGTGCAAAAACCTTCCATAGATGAAACCTACCAATAGAACCACAATTACCAATGCTCTCAGAGCAGAGGTAGAGCTGAATAGGAAGATATCCATAAAACACTTTCTAGAGAAAACTGAATAAAAGCACTATGAAGCTTTTTAGAAATAAACTCCTGTAGTCATTGCAAATGCCAGAAAATATATTACAGCAAAATAACAAGTTAACAAGTATGTTAACTTTTTTCCTCTACTTGGCAACAACATTGGAATACATCTTAACTATGATAAAGGTAGAGGTAGTAGGGAAAATGTGGGGAAAGAAAAGTATGGTTTGGAGGCTGTTGCCTTTCCATCCTTAGTCAAAACTGAACAGAAATGAGGGCAGAATATTACCCCTGTAAGAATAACCAGGTCGCCCAGAAACCCAGGAGTTACCAGCCTCTTTCAGTAGTGTAATAGAAGTGGCAGGCAGCACTTAGAGTTGTAGGTTTGATATTTTTCCCCATGCACGGCCTTAATTAAGACCATCTTTACTCACCCCAGTGGCCTCCCCTAAGCATCTAACCATGCCATTTGTAGGGTAGATCTAGTGAATATTTTCATTCTTCATGCTCTCTCTGCTGTGTTTTTGGTTCACTCCTTGCTTCAGACCAAGTCTCAGGTCCCAGCACTTAGATTGTAGGTTTGATATTTTTCCCCATGCACGGCCTTAATTAAGACCATCTTTACTCACCCCAGTGGCCTCCCCTAAGTATCTAACCATGCCATTTGTAGGGTAGATCTAGTGAATATTTTCATTCTTCATGCTCTCTCTGCTGTGTTTTTGGTTCACTCCTTGCTTCAGACCAAGTCTCAGGTCCCCCAGGCACCTATGCTGCATATGGCTTTTGGCTCCCTCTTTAAGGAAACTTGGACACTTGAATAGAGAGTTGTTCCAAGTCCTATTTCCTGTAGGCTATATAATGTTTGAGCTAGTTCATATCACTTGTTCAGAGACAAGAACTTGTTCCTTGAGTCCCAAAGGCAGTGTAGATTAATAGATTTACCCATAAATTCAAGACTGTTTCTAATATGTCCCCTTGAATTCATTTGCTGGGAAATCAATATGAGGTTATAACTTGTGGTGGGTCTCTGCTTACAGCAAACAGCTGGCAAATTCTTCACAACAGATGCACGGTGTAAGCATTTTGCATGACCTTTGTTACTTCCCCAAGTTGGTGGTGGAACTGTTGCTCATGTACTTGATCCTCTCACTCTGCCAATGCCCAGCCTAGCAGAGGACCCTTCTCCAGCCATTCGGAGATGTGCAGTTTGTTCTTCTAACAGCTACCACAATCCTTTTGTCAGGATATGAATAGTAATAATCATAATATCAGTTCCTGCACGTTGGGAAAGTGTCTGTGGTTTGGTAAGGCAAAGGAGCACTTCTGTATAAATTCACGTGAAGAGCATAGAACAGGAAAGAGACAGAGCCAGCTGAGAAAGCTTCAGTTGCTGGAATGCTTCAGGGTATTTTAGGATGGCTCATGGTTGCAATCAGAATGAGGATGTGTTTACATGCAGGCATACCATAAAACTTCTCTGTCTTTGAATAATGATACATTACAATAATGATGCAGCCAATTGCTCATAAGCCATTTACCAAAGGGTAGGTACAGTGTTAGAGATGGCAACCTAAAGCCATATAAATTTAGTCACAAGAGAATCACAAAGTAACTCAGGTTGTAGGGGACCTTGGGAGGTCTGTAGTACAATCTACTTCTCCGAACAGAGGCGAGCTTTAACTCAGATTGTGTTGCTCAAGAATTTGCCCAGTTGGGTCTTGCAAACATCCAACACAGGCTTTTATTCTATAAGGTCCCAGTGTCCCTTAACACCTCGGATGGATAATGAAAGAAGGGAAAGGGTGATGAGATGTATGTGTATATTTCCGTGTCTAAGGCCTGGGACCAGAACCTAGAATTCTTGGCCCCAGCAGACTTTCTCTGTGATACTAAGTAAAACTGGGTAAAAGCTTATAAAGAAGCTCTGGTTAACGTTGTACAGGCAAGCTTCATTCTGATCTGTCTCAAATTTGTTAGTGATTAATTTTCTTGTCTGCGTGTTCTTTCAATGATATTTTTGTGTAGATTTTAATAGATAATAATATAGCTTTGTCCTACAGGATCCCAGAGTGCTTCTCAAGTTATACACCTAACTGGCCAAAGCCTACTCCTGCTGAGGCCAATAGACATTTTGCTATCGATTTCATTTGGGCCAGGATTTGGCTGTGCAGAAATGGAATACAAGCAATTCTGTATGTCCGCATGGCCTTTAATAAATTCTGGTTTCCCACCTGGGCAATAAATCTGCCAGCAGAAGAGTAGTACAAATTTTTGTGTCACTTACTGAACAACTAAATATTTTAATATAAAGTTTGAAAGGTATCAGTAGGCCATAATGGCAGTTGCTCTAAAAGTATCAATAGCATAATTTAGAGCCAGAGGTGGGTGATGGTGTGTGTGGAGGTGGGTAAGTGTGTAGAATCTCTGTATATGAAACAAACTATGCATGTACTTTTAAATCACTTAATAAAAAATTAGCTCTTGTTGGTTGCATAATCTAAAATTATGGAACGTTTTTTCTGCCCTACATCTGCAAAAGTTTTTCATTTAGGAACACACACGTTTCTTGTCAATGTTATTTCTACAATCACTTAGTTAGAGCAGGGCATATTGTTCTCTCAATTTCTTGTTAAAATGTTTCACGTAATTAAACTTTTACAACCAGTTCTGCTCTATGTCTGATACCTGCTGTAAATTATAAAGAAAAGCCCCTCTGGCATTTATGAGAATTCAGATGATGAAGACTATAGAAAAAAAAAGAAAATAAAAGAAGCAGTGTCACTGAGCCCCAGATAGTTGCTGATTCCCTGTTATCTCCCACACAATTGGATTTAATGAAATAGAATCTTTCCTATTATATAAACTAAAAAGAAGCCAAAATAGAACTAATAATATTACAAATTATTATACTGAAAACATTTCATAAGTTGCAACACAATTTGAATAATTGTGGTTTTGTCTATATTTCTGTAACATACTACATGGGAAATAAGGCTAAAATTTTCTAGATCTTGAAACAAAACAGCAGCAACAACCAAACAACAGGAAAAAGAATGGAAATTAAAGTGACACCTAGTTGTACGTGCTTGTGGGACATCCACATACAAGCACAAACAGCCTCTTCCTGTGTAAAAATACTGCCTGAGTTTCAAAGGGGTACTTGAGATGATCTCTCTGGTGTGGGGATTTACAAAACAGCTAAGTTCCAGTAAGACCAATTTTGAGAGCAGTGTTCTGCTTCCAGGCCCTCCCCCCACCCCCAGACCAACTGTGGGATGACTGCAAGATGGCACATCGATTACAGGATTGAGAGCTTTAATCCAACTGGCAGCAATGCTGCTATGAGACTTGGAAATCTCTAACCTCTAACCACAGCTTAGTGTGCAAACTACTGTGTTTGCTCTTGGGAAGCTTCATCCTTGCCAATAAGAGCCAGTATTTATACTATTTGGCGTATTTATACTATTTGGCGTATTTATTAATCAGTTAACCCATTCCTTATAAGTAAATCCTTTTTTAGCATTTATAATCCTTCCAAGAATGACGGATGATGGACAGAAATAAATAGACATGAGGGGGGAAACAAAAGAAAACAAAACTTCAAATCTCTCTCCTCCCATATCTATTATAATTTATGCTACTGTCCTTTGTTTCACAGGGCTGTTTGTCATGACAAAGGGAAGCAACAATCATTCAGTGTCTGAGAAATCTGGTTGTGCTTAAACATTTCTGAAATTCAGGGAAATGAGTGGTGCAATCTGACATCCAATAAAGATCAGATGACCCATAGGCTTCAGTTTCCTTGTGAATGAAGGTGAAAGGGCTCTGAAGCTGACATCTTTTTTTACTGGGATACTCAGTAGAACATGTAAACAGGGATTTTTATACCTTTCGTTCCCCTGGGCAGGGTGACATATGCAGATTGGTTCTATTCAGAATCAAAACTTATAGTTCACAGGGGACTATTCTATCTCTTATTCTGAAAATTTTTGCTGTAATTGTGATGGGTGAAAGCTCTGAAGAGAAAATGGATTTACCTCAGTTTCTAAGAGATACCCACTTGCTGACAGCTAGATAGGTGTGTATATACTACCACGCTTGCAAGATTCTGATTTCAGGGTTAAAGTAGCTTATCTGATAAGAATCATTACTGGCAAAGCTACTCAGGTAATAATATTATCTATCAATAGGGATATCAATGTCTTGGTGCTCTATCACTTCATGTATGTACTCCATCATACCATGGAACGAAAGCAGATTCTCTGTTTTCCCATTAATGAACAAGCAACAGCCATATTACAGAGTGGACTGATTTTATCAAAACAGACATGTGCACAAACTTTCTAGTGTTCTTTGTCAAAAAAGTTTATTCTCAAAGAGGCAACATTATTTCAGCCTGAGCATGCATTTCTCTAGGACTGTCTATATAGTATTCCAACAGCTGAAAGTACACCATTTGCAGGTCAACATATATTCCACTTAAAAATAGGCTTATTTTGTGAGGGACTTCTTCACCGTACTTTAAATTCATCTTTAAATGAAAATTCATTTAAATGAATGATAGGTTTCAGCCTAGGAGGGGAAAACTTTTTGACTCCCATCATACACAGTGATGTCTGTGAAACTTTGACACTTGACTAAACTCACAATAAGTAAAAGATAGACAATTTAAAGTGAAACCAGAAATATCATGGGGAAACAGGTGAGAAAACCCTGTATTTCTGAAATTTAAATTAGCCAGTAGAAAGAAAACCCATCTAAAATTCTTGGCATAGTTTTCTGAAAACTGATGCAGGCATAAATTAATTTTTATTAAGAAAACCTTTGTATTATTATCTGCAATTTTCCAGGAGTCATATTTCTACCTATGTTTGTATGTTAATTTTCAATTTTTTATGCCATTTTCAGAATTTACCATTTTTTTAAATTCATGTTTTTATACATGCCCTTTTCCTTACTTATCTATGAAGGTATTTTTATGCTGGGAACTAGATGTGTTTCCAAGTCTTCCTTCAACTGGCTTATGAATGTGACCTTTATCTTAAAACCTGTTTATTCTATGTATTCCATAGCTTTTGTGACTATTTACAATATGTATTGCACATTATTGACTTGATCCAACATACTGAAATCAAAGAAAAGACTTCCCATTGACCTTGAAAATTGTTGGATTAAGCCTTATGCTCCAAGTAAAAGTAGTTGTAATGAATGACACAAAAATGTAATAAAGAACTCATTTATTGGCTTATTAAGCTTATTAAAATAACCTAGTGTAGTTTATTAAGTTTTAATTTACAAATTCAGATTCAAACATCTACCTGAAGCTCCAGTATATTGACTGCTGTTATATTTAAATACATTTTGGTAGAAACTTGTTACTTCTCCTCTTCTACATGTCCATTCAGGTGTTCATGCGCTGCTGAATATTTTCCATAATCTTCTGAGGACTCACTTGCTCAGTGTCAAGTTGTTCATCAGTTGCATTTCTTTCCATTTCCTGGAGCCTTTCTCAATGCCTTGCTGAATCACTATGTGTGTCATTTCCACTTTCTTCCTGAGTGCCTGTCTGCTTTTTTGGGGCATGTGGTAAATGGACTGCCAGTCACATGGGCACCTGTATTCTAAGCTCTCCTTGACGAACAGCTACATACGGTTTTATGCTCTCAGCTGTTATTTGCTCAAGCCAGCGAAGAAGCTCTGAGATATATTGCAGGAAAGCAGAGTAATTTTCTATAGTTAGATCAATTAACCTTTTGGCTTCACTGATTAGCTTTGCTTGGGACTGACTAAGCTGCCCATAGATCTCCCGGAGTTTTTCTTTGAGTTGCTTGTTATGTTCATCAATTTTCCTCTTAGCAGCTGCAGACCAATATCGGATTTTTTCCTGAGCAGCAGATGAGAGTTCCATGATCTTCTGTTTTCCTTTTCCTTCAAAATCAGTTATAAGATCATAATATTCCTGACTGTAGATTTCCACCAATTCTCTTACTTGGTCTGTCAGGCGTGTAACAATGCCAGCAAGATCTCCAACATACGTATTGTGCCAATCCACGAGAAGATCTATGATATCCTTCAGCCATTCCAGTACCTTGTCTTCCACCTCATAGTATTTAACTGACAATCCAAGTGTAGTTGGATCAAAATATTCCTCCCGCAATGACTTTACGTAGAGGAGCAGCTGGTGCAGCTTTTCTGAGAGGTCCTGGAACGTCTTCTGGCTGAAGTCTTTGAACTGAGAAACATATTTTTTAACATCTTTTGTCAAGGATCTCAGCTTCTGGGCAAAGTCTGAAGCCATTGCATCTTTGTACAGCTGTTGTGTTTGGACTTTAATGTCTTCAAAATTTTTGGATTGCAAGCTTCTAACCATTTCTTCTACCTTCTGAAAAACTTGTTGCACTACTTGTTTCAGTTGCTTCAGCCTTCCTGCAAAGTCAGCTTCCTGAAGAGTAGCAAATGTCTGCCTGATTTTTTCCTGCAAATCTTTCAGCATTGCTTTAATTTGATCAAGTACATTACGGCCTCTAAGAATTGTTTCAGAAGCAGGAAGTCTGACTTCCAGCTCATTGATAGCTGCAATCAAGGCATCAAAGTACTCCTGAAGTTTTGAAAGGCATACATCAGCACTTTTTGCTACCTTCTCTGTAGTCATGATGTATATTTCTGCACCACTGTACTTTTCAGACAGCCCAGGGACCTGGAATTTTGTGGTTTTCAGGAATTCAGTGGCTGAGTCAATTACGTGTTTTATTTTCTGGTGGTACTCTTCTATTATGTCAATTAAAACATCCAAAAGTTTTGCTTTTATTCTTTGATAGTCAAACTGTTCAGCCTGATCTGCTGCTCTTCTATAAAGCCGTTTAGCTTTGAACTTCAGCTCCTGATATTTGTCAGAGGCATCATTAGCAGCCGTGCGAAGCTGAGCATCTATTTCATCTATTTGATTTGCAGCAAAAGTGTATGCTTTTTCAGCATTATTCTGCATTATATTCTTCATCTTTAAGGTGGCAGCACTAATTTCCAGTCCCATATGCTCCTTATGGTACCGATTAACATACCTATAGACTGCATCTGTCATTTTAGGCACTCTTTCTTTCAGACCCAACAGCAAGTCTTTGGCAGCATCCTCATTCCAGTTGAATTTCATTTGAATCCGCTCAGGTTCCTTGAAGGATATCTCACCTTTTAGTATGTCAATGTCCTCCTGGGGAGCAGACTGAAAATAGAAAACAGGGTAAGAAAACTCCAATATTATTTATGAGTGTATTTCAACATTCTCATTGTTGCACCTTTAATTTTGTCATTGATTAAGACAAGCACTCTCCAATTTTTTGTCCACTGTCTGTTTGCTGTCTGTCTGCTCTCATCTTGAAAGGTTATTTTGGAAGAAATTATCTCGTACCAAGCTACTTCAAGCTTCTTCAAAGAGCAAGGCTAGAACATAACTTAGTCTGGTCTTCTTTAATATCTGACTGCAAATAAGATTTTTCCTTCCTTTGTATTAAATGCCTATCATGTCTCATAAGGGAGGTGAATTACTTGGGAAAATGAGCCTTCTACTCATTCCTGAAATCAATTAAAGTGAATTCAAAAAGCATTTTCTTCATATGAAAATATTACAGGATTTAATTTTGTAATCATTAAAATAAATGAGACAGTTTAGACAGAGTAGTTACTAAATCCTCAAATGAGAATATATTTACATGTATAGTTTTTCCATTTTTATAGTAAATATTGAATTATGAGTTTCTTGTTATCCCTAAATTAGTATATAATTTTGGAAGGTAAGATTTTAATTCTGAAATTATTGCAGTATGCCAGTAATAAAAGCATGTATTGTAACATATTAAAGGATTAAAAAAGACACTTCACAGATGCTCTAACCTCTTCTGGTGGCCTTATTCCTATAATGGTCACTTATGTAGTAATTCTAAGTAGCCATGAGGCTACTTAGAATTACTACAACCCTGGGCTATGGCTATCTATTAAACCTGATGGGTAGCTTATCTAAAACTGACTTTGTACATTCTACCCTTTCAGTGGGTATGCCTTCTTGACCATAGGAGATGGAAAAAATAACTGTGTGAAGGAGTTGAAAATACCTCTTTACACACATAGTACTTTTAGTACTGGAAAGGCCAGTGTAGGAAATAAAACCTTTTATTACTGATAATACAGTTTTTATTTGGTAGTTAATTTATATCTCAACATAAGCACACACAAAATTTAAAAGAGAACTTTTCCTCTGACCACATCAAGCATTTTTGCTTTTTATTGCTCATATCAGACTTACCTGAGTTTGGTAGTAAACTCTGGCAATGAAAATTTCATCATCCCCTTCAAGGACATAAGCAAGGGTCCCGGCTGAGGGTGAGGATATTGAGCCGGATGATTTCCTTTCATTCTCTTGGTAACGCACATGAACATCTGTGAAAGTTGGGCTGATGATATCTAGTGACAAAGTGTCCTCCAGGGCTCTGAAACCACAGTAAATACACAGCTATGAATCAATGCACAAAGCACAAGCCCAATGCAGTATGTCTGAATACAGTAACACCTATAATTTCATATATATACATATATGTATGTATGTAAACAATGCCTTTATCGTGAAAATAAAATGTAGGGTTTACTATCCACATTTCTTAGAATTTAGCCTGACACATTCAAAACTTTATGCCACTGCAATTTTCCTGTTTTAGATAAAACTACATTGAGCTCTGTTGAGAATTTTCATTAAATTAGGGTAGCAAAATAAAACCTGTAGCTGTACAGTTGTCAGCTTTCTACAGATTTTCACAAACTGAGTGCAATTTTTCCACCAACACAAGTGTAGGCACTACTGTTTATCTGCATTTGTACTTGCCTTCACCGATTCTGTCCCTTGGATGTATCAACACAACACTTGCAGATCAAAACAGGCAGTAAGACAGCCAAGTCTGACGTGGGCACTTGTGAATAAAAATTACTCTATAATGGTTTGTGGTGGCAGAGGGATCCACTGAGAAGAAACCTAGCTATGTTGATGGTTAGATCTAGAACTGCTCTGATTATAAAATACCGTGTTTATGTCTCAGCGGTTTTCTGACATGGGGCTGGTGAGAAAAGCTGTTCTAGAAACCCTGAGAGGGAACAGCTTTAAAGTTACCTTGAGAAGGAAAAGGACACAGCCAATAGTGTGTCAAAATAGGTGGGGTAGATACACAGGTTCTTATCGATTACTGCAAAGCACCCTAGGGCATTAGAGATCAAAGCAACAACTCATCACTTGCAATTATGTCTATTATAAATTGTATGATTAGAGCAAATCTTTACCCAAATCCTGAAATAGTCAGATTTTCCTTGTAGTTGGCACTCATGTCACGATGTGAAAAGCTGCCGGTTGTCTTCATAACAAACATGCCTTCTTTATATTCATAGTTTGAAACAACTGTAAAAAAGATTTCAAATGTGTGTATTACCAACAAACAATATAAAAGACATATCCAGTTGTATGTTTGATGGCCAGTTGTGGGGTATTTCACTGGTATGTCAAATTATGATTCAAGAAACTGAATGTCCATAATTCCCAAATAAAAAGATATGAAAAAATTTGTTTGACAGGAGCATTTTAAAATTCACATTGTATCTCAACATGGATATGACACACATATATATAGTCATTAGTCTTCAGGGTGACTGACTGAGACTCTGATAGTAATTTATGAAAAAGTGCCACTGCTGATAAAAGAAGTGTTCTCTAACATCAATGCTAAATAGACAAAAACACCTTCATATGCAAAGGCCTGGGGAAAAAAGATCTGAAAAAGCCTAGTCTACAATAATTTTTATCCCCTAAAATTATGGAATATAGAATTTTAAGGTCTTACCATTCAGGTCATATTCCAGGAATTGCAATGTTGAGCTGCAGGTGGAGTCAATGGAATGTTCAAAAGAGTCCTTCCTATTTGTCAAGTCTGTTCTCCAGGTGACATTGTACAAAGGGGAAGACACTTTGAAAGATCCAGTCAAGGCACCAAATGATGGGATGTAAATTCCAGCAGGCAAGGATATTTTCAGAGGGGGGATCTCAATTTTCTGTTCAGGAATGGTAATTGTAGGCAGTTCAAAATCTGCAATTTTATTAGCTACTTCATCAAGGTCTACAGAGAAACTGCCAAATGAAACACTCTTTGGTAAAGTGAATTGAGACATAGTTACTTGGTATTCAGGTATTGTCACCTCAAAAAATGGCATTTTATATTCTTCTAAAGTAATATAATTTGCTCCTACATCCACTTTGGGGAATCTTAGTTTTGGCAGTGCGGGCAAATGGACATCAAATGGCATTGTGCTTAGTGTCTGTGGAATTTTTATGTTGCGCATGTCAATGGTGTATGCTGGGACCTGGAGAGTGGTGAAAGGAAGGCTGAACTCTGGAGTGCTGAGAACAGGGCTTGGGGCCTTTAGGTGTAACTCAGGAATAGTGACAGTGAAGCCATCAGTCAGCTTATTCACAGGTATGGGGAAAAAGTAACCATCCTCACTCTTTGTGTACACGAGGGATGCCGAACCATTCAAGTACTGTTTCCTGTCAGCACTGGTAGTGACGTCCAGCTTCCAAATATCCCATAAGCTCTTCTCAGAAATGGGACACTTGATGTCTTTGAGGAAATCCATGTATCCTTCCAAAGATCCAGAAATAACAAATTTTGCCTTTGATTTTTCATTTGATAACTGCATATCATGACTGAGAGATAATGAGTGAATTTGGCCTTCACCCTTCCAGCTAGCTTTCTGGTTTACAGGACTGATTTTCACTACAACAACCTCATTAACTGATGCCATGCCCAGGTAGGGATTTGGCTGAATGGCTTGAATCTGAAGATCTGCTGATACATCCCAAGGAGCCAGCTCTAAGGTTGCTTTGCATCTCTGAGTCCCTGTTGTTGTGAAACGAGATGTACATCGTGCATAGTTCTTCCCGTTGTGCTCCCAGACAGCATAAATACGACGGGTAGATGCTTCAACTGCAAGTAATTCTTTGATTTCAATGATCCAGAGTCCATCTGCTTTAGAGTGGGCCTCAAACTTGAGGGATGACCGAGCTCCATTAGCATTCAGATAGGCATTTGCCTCATGGTCTAAACTTCCAGAAAATGCATTTCCAGTGTAAAATACTCCATCAATATCCCCAGTTGTAGAAGATTCTACTGATATGTAATATGTAAGGCTCTCTAAAGCAAATTTGTGAGCAATTTCTCCCTTAGCGTTTGTACCATATTTGGGAGTATTAAAATCATACATTAATTTTATTCCTGAGGAAAG
>NW_008240221.1:10784422-10810531 GCF_000691975.1 Corvus brachyrhynchos
AAGAGTGGGTTTAGATTTCGTATTTCCAGAAAGTTCTTGGCTGAAATTAATTTTTAAAACTGGTGTATCGACCTCTATATTTGTTGCCACTGAAGCTTCCATGATCCTCTTTAAGAGAGTGATAGTGCTATCATGGTTTCCTCCTAGATATTTGTTATTACTCAGGGACAATGCTGTGGCCAGCTTCAACCCCCTTTTTCTTGTCAAACTTGTTGAACCATCCAGCTTAAATCGCAGAGTTTCAATGACAGAAGAGGATGAGACACTGAGATGTCCAACAATATCCGACTGATTGAACAGCCCAGCATTTGCAGCTAAAGTGATCACACTGGATTTAAATGAGAAGTCATAGGTAATGTTACCCATGGCAGGAACTAAGACATGGTTTGCTGAGCTGTTGATTCTGAATCTGGGAAGCTTTAGTGTGCGTAGGTCCTGAGGGATATGAAGGACTGGAAGCTCAACAGAAGGTACGACTAGTGTGTAAGATGGAACTGAAAAGCCAATAATTGGGACTGTGAATCCTCTTGTGCTTATTTCTTTTGGAAGAGTGAAACCAAAGGCTGGCATCTCAGCAGTGAAAGGAGAGACTTCAATATTCACAATTGGAATGGTGTATCCTGGAATCCTGAGGGTCCGTGGTAGTTTGTTCAGTGATGTTTGTATTTTGTATTTGTCAAATTTTGTTTTGGCTTCATTATATGACTTTGTGAGAAAATCTAAAGCTGCATTTCTTCCTTTCTCAAAGTGTTTGTTGAACAAAAGGATGTTTTTATTAAGTACTTCATGCACTTTTGCTAAAGGAAGTGGGATTATATGCATGTCTTTGTTTTTCTCATACTGAGCATTCAAATTTAAATCAAAGGATTGTCTTGTTGTCTTCAATAATTCCTTCAGGCCTACCTGTTCCCACAGCGAATAATCTTTCAGCTGAGGAGTTTTGATTCCAATGTAGGGAATCTGAATCTGAGGAATGGTTAGAGGAATATTTAGGAAGTCCAGGTTGGCATCTCCATTCATTTCGATATGAGCTTCAATTCTGTCATCATTGTTGCCAGCAGACATATTATGGGAATATCTGTACTGATTGAATCTGCCAGTAGCTTGCCAGTTGATCTGCTGAACAGAAGAACTGAGGGCAAACCCATAGTTATTCAGAAAGTCAATTTTGCCAGTCAGTTTCATTGGGAAGCTGATTTTCACATTTCCATCATTGTTTGTTGAAAGACGAATTTCAGAGGGGTTTGCCAAGAAGGAAAGCTCATTATTTACAGTTCCAGTAATCCGTCCATGGAGCCGAGCATTATGAGAGCCTGTTAATTCTACTTCCATTCCTAGAAGCTCTCCTGTGCCTTTCACGTTCAGAAGGCTACGTCCCACACGCTGTGACTCAATTTCAGACTGAATCTGAAGTGCTGCAGACATTAAGGAATGACATTCATATCTCATAGCTTGGTTGACTTTCAGGTATTTATCATTTATTCTGTTGTTAGCAGAAAATGTAATACTGGGGCCCTCAACCTTGAAAGTGGCATGTGAATCATGAGTGCCTTCATCGGAGAAATTAGGTGAAGCCCATTTCCAGTTTCCTTTACCAGCAGAGGTAAATGATATGTATCCTGCTTCTATCTCTGTTGTCATGTTATTGACCAGATCAGCTTGACTGGAGAAATCAGCTTGTGGAATATTCAGTCTGTGGGAATATGCCGTTCCACTCTGCATCCAAATTTTTCTTTGCAGCTTGACCATTAAATTATTCTGTAGTTCTATTGAATTTTTCTTTGTATGTAAGTTTGCTCTAGTTTCAGCTTCACCTTCTACTGAGGTCCCTAAAAATACCACTTCATTGGTGTGATCAACCTTAAGGAACCTATGGTTGACTTTCATGGCATTTTTAAAGTTCAGCTGCTTCATGTCAGGGGCCAGGAGACGTGAATCTGCAATCACACTAAAAACTAGGAAGTCTAATTTGGATGTCGTTTGAGCTGAAATGGAGGTCACAAATTCTGGACTGTTTGCAGATGTTGTAGTATTATGAAGCTCAGCTTGTGTAGACAGTGTGAAGAATGGAGAGGTGACTCTGAAAGCACCAGATAATTTGCCAAATGTAGGGACAGTCACAGCATGTGGGATACGTGGGAGCTGGAACTCTGGTATCTTTATGTTAGGAATCTGGAGTTCATTTAGATTTAGCTTTGGAATCAATAATTCTGGTATTTGAAACTGAGGCATTTGTATTTCTGGGAAAGAAATGTCAGAAAAAGGCATATCTCTCATCTTCAGATCTTTCAAATAGACATCGATAGATGGTAACTGAAACTCAGCAGACATGAATTTGTCTATTGTTCTCACAATCATAAGCTTAATCTCAATCAAGTCAATTGCAAAGGAAGGTACTTGAAAGGTATTTAGAATTTTAAATTCTGGGGTAGTAAATTTCATTGGGATTTTCATGTCCTTTAGTCTCCTAATATTGATCTCATAGGAGGGGACAAGGAGATCAGTCAGTGGGACAATGAATTCTGGTGTTCGAAATGTTGCTTCCCGAAGACTTCGGAGGCTAACCTCAAAGGCAGGTATGGTGACTATAACCATCTTGATTTCAGGGACTTTAAATCCAGTTTCAACAAACTGTTTTATATTTTCAGCCCAATTTTTTAGATCATACTCTTCAGCCAACGCAGTGATTTTTTTTAAAGCTGTGATCCATTGGTCAGAAATGTATACGACAACTGAATTGTAGAATTGGCTTATCTTCTGAAGACACCACTGGAATTCTTGGGAAATATCCATTTCAGAAATCCTCTCTTTCAGGTCTTCCAGATGTTCATTCACCTTGGCTTTGAGATTAGCAAATGTTGTTGAGTCAATGAGCTCCCTGAGCCAGTTAATGATTGCAGCAAGCTTTGTGTCCTTTAGTTGTTCCATGTATTTGGAAATCACAGATCTAAAATCTCTTATATATTGTTTCAGTGCTTCTGCTTTCTGTGGAAGTTCTAGATTTCTGAGTTCCTCATTTATTTTCTGTGTCACTTCTCGAATTTTGTTATTTGTGTCATCGACAAATTGGTTATAATCAAAAGCCTTGAGCTTTTTAATAACCATATCAAGGAACCTGTTGACTTCCTTTATCATCTTTTCATAATCAAAAGTTTGCACTTTCTTGACAGCATCATCAACAAAAGCAACAACTTTATCAAAGCAGGACTTCCCATCGATATTTTGCAAGTAGATGGTCAGTTTCTGGACAGTTTCTTTTATTCTGTACTTGTTAAGCAGTTCTATCATTCTGTCAATTAAAAAATATATCTGCTTATCAATTTCATATTTTACAATCAGTTTGCTCATATGACCACGGAAAGCGCTGATCTTCTCAGATACTTCATATTCCTCTATCCAATTTAGAATAAAGTCTTTGATTTGTTCAAGAATTTCATTAATTTTTTCGATTGGCAAAGATCGCTTAAATTTTTCTAAACATTCTTTAGCATCAAACGCTTTAATCTGTCGTTTCAAATTTTCTGCAATGCTTCTGACATCAATATTCTGAATCTGAATCTTGAGTTGTTCTAGGTTTTCCTGTATCCTAGCTGTAATCCCGTACTCATCATCTACATTTTTAATCCAAGCCAAAGTGCTGCTTCCGATTTTGTTAAGATCATATTGTCGGAAAAAAACCCACAATTTTTCAATGATGTTGATTACAGTTGTTCTTACCTGATATTTGTTTTCTAGAGCTGTCATTGTTTCAACTATTTGATCAAGAAGTTGTGCAGTAAGTGCTTTAATGTCATACTGCTCATAACAGTCTTTGATGTATTGCTCAATTTCTATCAGATAGATCTGCAGCTGAGACAGTATTTCTTGAAGATTGTCCATGGCTTTTTCCAGCATAATTTGGAGATCATCAGATGTTATTCTGTAGTCCTTTGTGAAAGCAATAAAATTATTTTTCATGCTGCTAACTTTGCCTTTGATATCTAATTTGTCCATGTAATCGCCAATGTCCTGTGGCAGTTTGTCCAAAGTTGCCTTGTATTTTTTCATGTGTTGTTCTATGTCTATGTTCTTCAGGTAACTTTGTATGGCCTGCAGTGTGGATAGAATGGCGCCCCTGAGTTTTTCAAAGTAAACTGGCAAATTTTCCAAGAAGGGCAGGCTAATAACATGCATATCTTTATTTTTGTCATACTTCACAAAGCCAGAGATGCTGAATTCTTGAGGCTCCGATATGCTGTCCCTGAGACCCAATACATCAATCAAATTAACTTCTTGAGATGTTAATGGTAGTATGACTGATGTGTCCATTACAGAGAGATCTGCTAAAGCTCTTCCATTAAGTTCCACACCGATCTTTTCTGCATTATTGAAAGCACTGAAATCTTGTGAATATACATTATTGTTTAGCTGACTTTTCAATTTCCAAGCACTTGACTGCTCTGATGGAGTAAAAAGCATATGAACTTTGTTGTCAAGCAGTGTAGTGTACCTTCCTCTAGACTTCAAGCTATGGCTGGTAGAGCCTCGGTAATCATGGGAGATAGTGAAAGCAAGAGGCTCTGCTTTAAACAAGAATTTGCTGTACAGGTCTCCTGTGTGTTCACCCACAGCAACCAGCTTTCCATTGGCATTGGTGTGTACGTCAGCGGTGATGACAAATGGGGACATAGTAGAATGCACAGCATTGCTGAAACGGAGAGATTTGGAATCACAGTTTGTGTTCATGGTAACTGAGGAAGAAAGTCCCGCCACATCCAGATGAGTTCTGTGACTCACTGCTGCACCTTGAACATTTGCCACGGTGTCTGTTTTGAAGTCTGCAGTTAGACCAGCACATGTGAGGGTGTAGGCGTGTCTTATTTCATCTTCTCCGTGGGCTCCTCTGACATTGCCACCCAAGTTCATATTCAGAGGCTCGAGAAGGAGTTCTGCTTTGTTGGAAACTTCTGTTTTAGTGTATTTAAAATTATTGCTCAGTTTAGCTGTTAGTGAGCTAGGCTCCAGCTGAAGGTCAAAAACATGTTTGTGGAACTTGTCAAAGCTGAAGCTGTTGTCTAATTTTGAAGCAAATGTTAAGGATAAGCCTGGAATATTCAAATCATTTGTGTACTCCAACTTAATATCTTTGAATGATCCTTGCAAATTATTTGAGAATTTGAGTCCTTCTCTATTAACTCTGAAGTTTAAAACATGTTTGTTGTCCATACCCAGAACCGTACTCTGATATTCACTTCCCAGTGTTATTTCTGTTAGGCTCACTCTTCCACCTACGTTGAACTTTGCATTGTTTTTCCCATAGCGCCCAGAAGAGGACAGTGACATGGAGCCTCCAGCAGTGTCAAGCTTGGCATTCATTTCGCTCTGCATTGCCAAGGGACTCAACTGCACGTTGGTGGTTGCACTGCTGGCTAGACCATACCGATTGACATTGAGTGATGACTTATGTGCAGCTCGATTCTTCTGATCAGTCAGGGAGATATCGGAGTTGAAAACAAGATCCTGGGAATTGAGAGAACCTGCAAACAAGGCAAAATACTGGATTTGCTTGTAAGTGGCTTGGTACTCTGATCGAAGTGCTGCCATCTTCTTTGACAAAATTATTTCAAGCTTATTGACGCCTGCAGTATGTCGATAGCTCCCGTTGGTTACAGATGACATTTTCAGCTGGCTGTTTTCACACTTCAGTGAAGCTGTGTTCTTTAATAGTCCATTTTGTACATCAGAAACTGAAGTAATGGAAAATGAACCATCACTGTATCTGCCAGATATCTGATTGGTAGCTTGAAGGTAAGAAGAATCCAGTTTCAGATTTGATTTTCCTTCTAAAACCCGTCTCCTTTCATTGTATGTGGTAGACAGAGTGTAAATGCTTCTTGCAAACACAGAAGCGACTTCCAGCTGCCCTTCCATTTTGATGTTATTGGTATTCACATTGTTTATCTTTTCAGAAAAAATATCACCGGAAAATGAAAGCTGAGGACTTGATGCTGTAAGTGATAAGGTGTAGTTTGTAACTGGAATAGGTTTGGAACTCTTTCTGCCAGACAGCTTAAAAACTGATGTCAAGACTCTGTGCTCCAGGTGATGTTCATATTCACAGATGAATCCATTTCTGTTATATGATGCTTCTCCAGAACCTGAAATAGGAAAAAGAAGACAAAAGGTAAGTGCCTCTGTACCTTTTTAAGAACTTGTCTGATACCGCTGAACTTCTATGCTACTTTGAATTGCAATTACTGTTTTAAAGTTTTTTGTTTTAAAGGCCTAAGTGTTTTGGTAAATACTAAATATTTCTGTAAAAATGGCTACTATTTTGATATTTGAAGCTAAAGTTCTGAACTACAAATAAATTTTTTCTCTACACAACTAAATATAATAATGTGAAATGATACAAAGTTATGTCATTATTTAAACTTAAATTAAGAAGATGGACTCAAGAATAGCCCATATCTAACATTCCTGGATTTTAGTGTTTTCTTTATCATGCGTCAGCCACAGTGAGGAGTTTAGAAGAAAATGAAGTCAGTTTGTCTTTTTGTAGTTTGAGAACTCAAACTGCAGTTTTAGGGGAACTAACTTAAAAATACCACTTATGGCAACATATGGACTCAGATAAATGATAAGGCAATTATATATATACACTTACAAATAGACTGAGAAATAAATTGTGGGCATACCTACACATACACCTACACTCGACTTATCAACTACACAAGTGTTTGTAGAATCGTGCCTTCAGTTTTGAAGGACATTTTCTTCAGTAAGGAATATCCAGGAAAATATGGACTCTAAAATTCTTTACTGAATGACTTCACCTTCAGTGACTGAATAAACAGACACATATCTTTAAAAACAAACAGAAAGTGATTTGAGATTGTGCAACACCTGTCTTTAAATGAGTGCAGGCAAATAAATGTACTGTACTTGCTACAAGGGAAATAAAATATTAAAGTAGGTTTGCAAACAAACATTGTAGTATTAGCAAACATTCTTACCCTTCACACTGTAGGAAAGCAGCTCAAAAACTGAATCTGCGTTTGTGTTGTAGGTAGCTTTTACACTGGTTGCTCTCTCTGTGGTGCTGTTAGTCACAGTGTACGCGGCTGTCCAGTTGTAATAGTTGCTGTACACATTAGCAGAGACCTCTAACTTGCCCAGCAAAGGCACCCGGAAAGGATAGGATTTTGGAACAGTAAATCTTGGGATTCTGTATTCCTGAGATGGCACACTTATTCCCATGGACTCCATTACCAGAGGAGGTGTTTTAACAGTCTGCGGCACCCATATCTCATCGGATGATCTTCCCGCAAATGGCAATGGAATGTCAATTACAAAACTGTTTTTATTTAAGTTGAATCTGACCTGGCCTTCACTGGAAAATAAAGATAACTCTGTTAGAAACTGTAAGTTCATAAAGTATATACAGGAATTTCAATGATTTCCTACTCTGCCCATGATACTGAGCTTACTTACATGCCTATTATCAATGTCCTGACTTCAGTTTTAGAGAGAAATGCAATGATCAAACATTAATGTCAATTTTTTTAAGCATTCATTTATCAGAATTTACTGAAAGTACTTTTGGTATCAGGGAATTCTCTCAATGTTTTTTCCTCTCATTTCATAAACAGAGAGACTTATAGGTCAAGTAAAAAATAAATCCTCCAAAAACACTGACATACTTGCAGGATGCCAAATACCAGAAAAAGGCAATTATGTTTTTTTAAAAAGTGATGTATTCTTATAGAAATGCATGAAATCATATTACAATTAGACATGGTAAGATTCTAAATTATTAAGAATTTATCTATCTCTCTTATTACAAGCATTTCAAAAGTTTAATCCAAATATTCAGCTTTTTTTTTATTCTGAATAAAAGGAAATAAAAATCTAAGCATGTGACCAGGAGCTAGGACTGAAAAATGGATTGTTGGCTGAAAAAGTATAATTATGAAAAGGCAAAAAAGAAGGAAACTTGGCCCTACTTTCTGAATGAACAATAAGCTGGCAAAGATACTTTTCTTGTTTGCCTCACTGGTCTTTCATATTGCAAAATCTTCAATTTTTACACTTAAGAGCTATATCCTAAGATGAAAAATAAGCAAAAACTTCTGAAATTTGTTCCTTTTCATCAAAAGGTTTAAAAAGCAATGTAAAAGAACAGCAAAAAAATCCTATTATTAGCACAGATGAAAACAAGCTAGGAGAAAAAAGAGTTTCTTCCCTGCTTATACTTAGCTCAGGAACAAAATAGCAGCAAGAGATACGTGTCATTAACATACAATATCATATTAGTACAATGAAAGATATTACATGGAAAAACAGATCTAAGAGATATAAAATTCAAGACTGTTCTCCATTTGTTTTTGGAATTCAATCTTATACTAGCCTCTGTTGTTCTTTACATTCATTTCAGCATTTCATTTCTATGAAATTTGACAGAAGGGTAATTACATCCATGCAAGTCCTGTGAAACTCTCTTTTAGGTAGAAGAGATGGGACCAAACTAGTACAAGCGTCCAGTCCATATGTGTACAACTTCCCTCTGAGCAAGTCAGGCATGGGAAGAGGTCAGGTTGCTCTACTGGTGGAGCTTAACCAGCATGTGTAGGGGAATGGGAAGAACTGTCCCACAGGACTGCACAGGAGAATGTAGAGCTGTGAGGGTTATGGCCGAAGTGCCTGCAGGGATGTAGGATAAAAATCTATGGGAAACATGGCTTCAGTAGTTCTGTGGCTTAAAGACCGTTGAATGCTGTATTTTTATTCAGTACACCTTATAATATAATACAATACTTTGGGATCTATTCACATACTGCATGAAGACAAATCTGTATTAAATACATGCATGAATTCCTCTGTATATATAATTTCATTTCTCACCTTTAAGTTCTTTGTTATGATTCCAATTTTATGCTAATGTCTACATCAAATCCATGCTGTTTTATAAAACCAAAGTAAAATAAAATAACACAAAAATATGAACAAATATCTATTTTCAGTTTCCTGTATAGCTGTCCCAATTTCACTCCTTACCTTTTCAGGAAAAGTTCTTCAGGAAGGCTGATAACAGGCAGGTTAAGTTTCTGAATGTTAAGTTCCTGCAGTGCACTTAGTTTGTCTTGCAGAGTCTGGGCATAGGGGACATCTTTTGATGTTTTTTGCAGCCAGGTGTTGGTTGCCTGCAACGAGGAGAAAAGTTTTAGAAAGTAAATAACAAGTTTTAGGACTTCCCAGTGAAGTTATCTGAAAGTTATTCGGACTAGCCAAATACTGAACTCTAAGTATCTGCTAAAGTGACTGGTTCTATCAAAGTTGAAAACACACAGCTTATTCAATCTGATGAGATATTTTTCAAGTAGTTCTTATTTTGGCTTCCATGGGGGAGGCAAGAATTCCTCAGGGCTATGTGGTGGAGCTGTAATATCTACTGAAGGTGGAAAACCATACCACAATAAATTGTGACACGATATGTCGCAGTGTCATATCTGTATGAGCCACTTTCCGATCCAGCAGTTCGTTGGCATGCTTCTCTAGGGTTTTTGGGTAGTCTGAAAAGTCAGCTGGGAAAGCAGAAGACAGTTTTTTCACAGAAGCACTGGCACCTGAATTCCACTCTAGCTCAACTTTCTCAGCATCTAAAAACCATGAATTTAAAAGAAAAGGATAAAATTAGTAATATTTTTATTTTGAGATATACTATAATGTAAAAAGATGCTTAAATTTATAGGTTGTGTATGTGGATCATGTTTTTGCCCCTACCATATCTGAGAAGAACTCTTTTTGAAACTGAGTTTCCATGAATTGTTGCAGCTGAGCTGATCTGAAGGTATGCTTTGTTTGGTGAGTAATTAACCAATGCTTCACTTCTAAGGTCAGTTTGCAGGCGAGGAAAAGAAATGGAGCCTCTTAACAATGCCTCTTCCACTCCAGCATATCTGTGGAAGAAAAAATAAATGTGAATAAAAATATTTAACTGTACTTTTTCAGGAGCAATTTCAGCATTTAAATCTATAGCGAAGGCATAATAGGTGTTATAAAAAATTAGATTGAATCAAACTTGTAAACACTGCTCTAATTCAATATTTTCAGCTTCTGGTAGTTACTTTGGAAAGTCTGTAGTAGACTATTATAATGCTACTGTGCAGATACACAATGAGTAGTTGTAGGTACAGTTATGAGTCTGTGTTAATTTCATAAGAGTGAAAAGGATGGAAATATGTACCTGTCCTGGTAAAGCTATAACTGAACCAAATTCTGAATGCCTTACTCAAGCTGAATTCTCTACTCAGGATATAGACTGTGGCCATGAATCACATAGAAACAAAACACTTGACAAAATATATGATGCCACTGGGCTTAATTTTCTTTTATTCACATTTATTTTATATCTCTGTAACTTTGTTGACTCAAGCAAATGTCTAATATTATGTTAGTGAAAATGAAAGGGAATTGAGGTCCCTGACATCTGTCCAAAGCTCCCACTGATATCAGAGGCAATTCTACAGGAACAGCAAAGACAAACACTCCCCGGGGAACCATCAAGATCACAGAATTCCGTGGAAGATTGAGGTTTATTAAAGAATGTGATCAGCCCATTTCACTATGGGCTTGTGAGGCAGACAATTTTAGAAACCCTGGCAGGCTGAACATTTTTGTTAGCTCCCCTGTAGATGTTCCCGGAAATATTCTCATCGTGAAGCGTGGGAATTTTTACAGGAAGCTCTCAGTTATTTTTGGTTTTGTTTCTTACTGAGTGCCATTAGATTTCTTCATGGAGAGATGTAATAACTTTTTTTAGAGACAAGCATATCCAGTAAAAGATAATACCTCTCTGAACAAACCTTGCTTTGTTTATATCCTTGGATTATCACACCTGCAATAACAGTAGTACAATGCATTCTTGTAGTCATGTGTGTGCAAACATGGAAGAACTACCTCAAGGAACTTGTAATACAAATTATATATATACATATGGTAGGAAAGATCAAACAATGTATTATATGTATATATTTGATGTATTTCAAATAAAATACTTTAAAGTTTTTTAAATGGGGTTTCAATGGCAAGTTTATCTGTCTCTGTATTTAAGAAATTTCTCCAAAATGAGATAAAATTTCCCCACATTTTTACATCCAATAAAATCTTTAGCTATCTTACTCAATGGTAGCTGTTAAATTCTAAATGTGTTCCTGAGCTACCTTATCTGGCCAGTAAGAGTAACTTCAGGAGTCTTCTTGTTGTTGAAGTCTAAGACAAAGGTGTATGCTTTCTTCCCAGAAATGGATTCATCAGTAATTTTCAAGTTTGTACCGAAGTCAACATCAACATCTGGAATGTGCACATCACTGGTCAAAATCTTTTTGCCTCTGTTGTACTTGAAGGTCAATGTGGCCTCATGCTGGTTTACACCTAGAAAATATAACGAACGTACTTTGGTTATTCACAACTATGGAATCTGTTTGGACTTTCCTTAAAGGAGAATAAAAAAGGATCAGCTGGTAATTCTATCACACTAAAGATCTAACATAACTTTTGATGAGTCTGATTAGCAACTGAGTCATCTCTTTTCTTCTCATCTTCTAAACACACCATGGACTGATCCACCAACCCATCAATACTTTTGGTTTTTAAATTATCCCACAGATGGTTTGAATGCTTTCATTCCATATTTCATCAGAAATGTATTTTTCTCTTGCTTATATAGAACCCCTGAACATCTCCTCATCCTTGCTTCCATGCACTAACATCACACTGTTACTAAAATCATGCAAAATACAAAATCAGCCTCTCATCATGAAAATCTTGCACTGGGATTGCATACATGAAAGGAAATGTAGTTTCTAATTCTAATACTAATTCTAATACTGCAAAGAATGCTATTAAGATTTATTACTAAAAATCTCTTTTCTGGTAAATGCCACAGTTCAAAACCAAGCAAAACCACACATGTTTTTTGGACTCTTACCTTCTGCCTGGACAGCAAACTTTAAGGTGTCTATCTGGTCATTTCCCTCTCTCTGCAGTTCGTAGTTTGCACTTGCAAAGTACTCCTTTACTTTGCCAGTGGACACTAATTCAACGTCAAATCTACAGAAGGAGTAAACAAATGTCTTGTGAATAACTTTTTTGTCCATGACCACAAAGAGAAGAAATCATACCGTTCTCACCAGCTCTCTTTCTGACCTGCTGTTGCCAGCCTATTTTGAAAGATTTTTAAAGGTAATCTTTATGTGAGAGACTACTGGAGACTAAGAGGGAAGGTAGTTAGCACAAAATAAACATAGTTTAAGTTGACATGACTTACCTGGATTCTCCAGTCAAGGGAAAATATGGAGCTGCCTCTGTGTCAGTGGAATTAGCGTGTAGTAACTTGGTGCAGAAATTTAGACCAGGAATAAAAGGCTTGCAAGAAGTTGAGGTTACTTGGCTGTCTATCAGAGTTGGAATCTCTTCAGTTTTGGCTGGAGACACCAAATGCAGCGTATTGCTGGAACAGAAAAGTCAGTCATTTATTCCCAGGACAGGTGTTCAGACATTGTCCTGTTAACAAGGTTATTTCTGAATACAACTTGCTTATCAGTGTAGGGGCTAACTGAAATAACATCTGGTGTTAAATGATGTAGGTATTATTATTGATAATTATAATTTAATGTATTGAGGCATTTGCTCTCTCTAAAATTAATGTAAGTAGTTCATTTAAATTAAATTTAAAATATTGCTATTATAATAATTTTATGTGAAAGAAAAATTAATGGAAATGGTAATAGTCTTGTATAAAATTTCAAAAATAGCAACAAATAATCTGTAAGCCGTGAATCTGAGTCCTCACTATTCTGGCATATTTGCTTGTCTCACAAAAGAAGTTATCCCAGTTTTAGAATGTCTGGGTTTTTCTGAACTGAAAATTTCTCTGTGCCTGCCCTAGCCTTTCAATTCCACCACAACAAAATCCAAGAAGAGAAGGAAGAGCATAGCCTTGAAAGTTCTCATTCAGTTCTCATTACCTGATACTGAGGAGCTTTACTGGAATCTTCGGAGCAGGAATGCTGAATTTCAGTTGTCCAGCTTTTACACTAACATGTGCTTCAATTCCAGATTCATGGAATATATTAGAATTCATCTCCACACCACTTCCAGCAAAATCAGGCATGTTTATACCCAGGTGTGTCACAAACTCAACTGCTACTGAAGGTTTAGCAATGAGATCTGCTTGCACCTATTTAATAAAAACAAAATAGGGTATTCGTTTGCCCAATATATCTTGCTGGTTATACAAAAAACCCATAACACTCCTAATAATACAGAGGTAAGTTTTATAGAGTTGATTTTGCCATTCAAAAAATCTTGTTCCCAAATCACATAATCAAAGGGCCCATATAAGTGGTAACTGTGATATAACAAATTCAGCAAGATGATAACGCCAAGGATCCCTGCCTATTTTAATGTAAAAATACTCATGCTTTAGAAAAATTTTATACGTGGAGCTACTTGCATGTATTTTTAATTCTGAAGACAAGAGTCAGTTTTCCATTGTAAGAAAAATACTAGCTATTTTCAAAAACAGTGAGCAAACTGACAAAAAAGAAATAGATCCAAGATTTGAATTTCTCTAAACACAAATCAGCTTATTTTCAAGGTTTTGCTTTAGCCATCAAGAAAGAAGGGACAAAATGCAAATTTGGAAAAGATTCCAAAGGTTACTGAAGGGCAACAAGTCCTAAATTTGAGGACTTATTTCTTATTTTTATTTAAATCTTACATATGGTAAAAAATTAAAAGTTTAGATGAACTGAAACTACTAAGAAATTTTTGTGAAATATTGACTAGATTAGTGCAAGGTAGTTATTAGAACTGTAAAGGACGAGAAATATTTAGTTTTTTAAATTTTAAGTAGATAAGTAATTTTGTGTCACATGCTTTTTCAATGTTACAATTTTAAAATGTTTCCTTTCAGGTGAAAAAATATTTTACTTGACTCAATTTTCAATATTTCTTTTAACTGCTAGTCAAATTTTTTCACTTCGAATTGGCCACAACAAAATGTTCTGTTAACTTTTTGGCTTGAACACCAAATCCACATACTGCAGCTTTTCTACTGCTGTAGTTTGAGTGCAGGGAGAGAGAAAGTAACAGATTAAAAGGGTTATTTTTTAAAGAGTGACTGAAACACTTTTAATTCATAAATTCTATGGCATTCATAATTTATGTGCATTGCATCTTAATCTAATCTAAATGTCATCCACAAATTAACCAAAGACCTTGAATGAGTTGGGGTTTTTTTAATATCAAGAACATTTTGCAATCTTTAAAATATTTCTGGTGTTACAGTTTTACCCATAAATGAAAATGTAGATTATTGGGAGGAGAAAAAATATAGACAACTATTGGGACTTACGCTTTTTTGATGAAGCTTTGCAACTACTCTGGCCCCAGGTGTTGCTATTCCAGAAAAGGCAAACTTCAGTTGCAAACCTGCTCCAGTTGGAAGCTCAAACTCATTGTCCATGAATATGTAGTGGACAAATAGATCCCTGTCAATGCCTTTTGCAATGGCTTGTGCAATCTGTGAATCAAACAAGGAAATGAACACAAAAAAATCCACACTTTGGAATATGCACATTTTGTACTTTAAAAACAGAATGACTGCAACTTGAGAATTCAAAATTTAATTTCATATGGAGTAGAGACTATTATTTCTATAGATTCCTTGCTTCAAAAAATGTACTTAAGACTGCTTAGCAAAATCTGGACTTTAAATGAATACCAGATATTTTTACCAGCTTTGATACACACAGGTTGTGTGTCAACCTAAACCTTTATCATGCTAAACCTTAACATACACATGCAAAGGTGAATAGTTTAGATACCACATAACATTCTGGCTTCCCCAAAGTCAATGGCAAAGCATTTTTTACTTTAATGAAAGGAGAGTATTACCAAAAATTTCTAAAATATACTACATCTTTTTTTCTTTTTAACATGACAAGGATGAAATTTTTAATATTAACATATATTTTCATAATTAGAAATTTAGTAATATAACTTAAGAACCAGTACTAAGATTTTGGACATTGTTCCAGTAGATATCTCAATAATACAATATGATCTGAACTTTCCTTTTTTCTTTACCCTCACCAATCCTCCAGGAGGACTCCACTTGGTTATTGTGGAGTCTTCACGGATTTCTCCGAGTCCTTCAACCTAAGCCTGGATATTTTATTTTAAATAATTTTATTTTCATGCTAGTATCAAATATTTTTACATAATAGTTAAATACTACCTAAATCTTAAGAAAAAATCTGGTAGACAAAAAAATATTGATAATGCATATTGGTGCATCAGAAACATACCATTTCAGGAACAGTCTGAAGAGTTTTAACACTCTTTAAAATCAAGCTTCCCAGCAGTTTAAAATCATTGAGTTTCATGTACCCAAGTTCTTCTCCCAGGATTCTCAGATATGCTCTTCCTTCAGGAGCTTCTTTGCTGCCTAATTCTTTTATCAGTTTTTCAAGGTTAAGTATTATTCCTTTCACGATATCCTGAAAATTCAGTCAGACAGCAATAAAAGAGATTTATAAGAAATATGCAAGATCATATATCTAGAACAGGAACTTAGTGAATATCATCTATTCTGCACATGCACTTACAGACTTCTCTCTGGACAAAGGGCCCTCCAAACACAATTAAGAAAACATGTTCTCAAATAGCATTACGGATTTCTGTTTATCTCACCAGAAGAGAAGGAACGTATTGAGTAAAGCAGTAAGTGCTGTAACTACTGTATAAAAATGGGAATGCCGTGCTGCACAGAGAATGTTCTCAAGCTGTACCTGATCCTGCTTGCCATCTTGTGAGTAACCAAAATAGTCAAAAAGTGCCTTGGAAACATGCTCTGGCACTTTGCCATCAACCCAGTACAAGGCCTTGCTTGCAGTGTCTGGGAAAAATCCCTTCTCTCCAAACAATGCTTCCAGTGTTGGTTCAAACCCCTTTCCATCCAAGCCAAGCTGAAATGAACAGAAAGGACAATGCATAACTGAGACACTTCCCCCTTTTCTTTGGAACTTTACAACAAACAGACTTTCTGGGGAGCAAACAATGCATTTAAAGTGTATCCTAGAAGCCCATGACTCTTAAGAGAACATACAGAACACTACTTTTTTTAATTAATTTTATCTTTGTGGTGAGGTTCAACAAAAAACCTATGCATAGGTTGTATCTCACTTAAAATCTACTATGAGTACTTCAGTGGGCCAGTAACGATTCATTAGCACAAAGTCAATTTGTTACAGATGGGTTCATTTTACCCTGAGCCCCTTAATAACTTCAACAGGGTCGTCCATCCAGTCAGTAGTAAGTGACATCACATAACGGATGGGTTGCTCTAAAGCCCCCTGAGACCAAATCAAAGTCCCCTTGTAGTCACAATGATCTTTATATTTCTCCCAAGGCTTGTAAAAACAGTACATTATTCACAGAAAGTTGCTATAAGAAAACAGAAATGAGAAAGAAAGCAGCTGAACACTAGCAAGTGTTTTTGATAATTGTTGTACCTCAAAGACATCGCTTGGGTCAAATCCATAGGCATGCAGGGTGGTTTTCAGCATGGTTTCTTTAGGAATATAGCTGTTTGGGTCAAATACCACATTTCCTTCTACTTTGGCAGAGATGGGGTCAATTCCAGGTACAGAAACTCTTTTTGAAATCTGATAATTTTGTGAGAATTTTCTGAAATCTTTGGCTGTTGGAAGCTGATTTCCTTTCAGAGCGTCTTCAACTCGGCTTTTTAGACTAGGGAAGAGGATAGCAATTAAAGTATGATTAGTATATATTCCAAACACTCATTTAGTCTTAGTTAAGGGATTTTTTATGCCTCTTGCAGACATTCATACAGCTGTGCTGATTGCAAATGGATATCTCTCTGCACATAATTAACAGTAAACATAAGACTTAAGGGAAAGACTATAACCTGGCACTGCTCTGACAAAGCCAGTTTACTCAGCTGATGTGCTTGTTCAAATAAGCAAGAAAAGCAATCAAAAACTCCATTGCTAGATAACTACTACTGCAACTGTGGTCAAAACTTTGTTCTTCCAATGAGATCAATAAACACCTAAATTTCACTTACTCTTCAATGCCCAGCTCTTCGGAGTCCAGGATGTTGGCAATGTGTGAGGCAACAAAGTTTTTCACTTGCTCGTTCTTCTCCTTTGTGACGACTCTCAAAATCTTTGCGAGGTCACCTGGGGAGGGATTTTTCATCACTAGGAGATAGGATGCTAGACGTTTGTCTGTGGGTGCATCCAATTCTTGGAATGCTTTGAGAAGAGCTGAACGGTCCTATATAAATAAAGAAAGGTTTGCATTGATGAACTGGCTCATGGATGATATTGCTAAGCCCTTTTGAGATTATACAGGGTGAAATAATCACAGAATCACAGAATATTCTGAATTGGAAGGGAACCATAAGAAACATTGAGCCCAAGTCTTTAGCGACTGCATACCTATTTTTGTACCTTATTGCTACAACCTATCACAACAGCTTCTTTGAAGTTATTTTGCTAAATTTTCTTTTGCTAGAAAACATTATAGAAGTAATGGCTTTATTAAAACTGATTTTCATAGAATCGGAGGATCATAAAATCATTTGGGTTGGAAGGGACCCTTAAGACCACCTAGTTCCAATTCCTCTGCCATGGGCAGGGACACCTTTCACTAGACCAGGCTGCTCAAAGCCCCCTCTAAACTGGCCTTGAACACTTCCAGAGATGGGGCCTCCACAGCTTCTCTGGGCAACCTGTGCCAGAGCCTCACCACCCTCACGTAAAAAATTTCTTCCTCATGTCTAATCTAAACCTGCTCTCCCAGTTTGAAGCCATTCGCTCTTACCCTGTCACTAAATAATCTTGTAAATAGTCTCTCTTATACTTTATTTTCTAATACTTCTTTTTATTTATTTTATCCCTAGTTTTTTTCCCCCTTTTCTTTTTTTTACCCTTTATTTTCTTATTTTATACATACAGATCACATTTTTACTTTAGAGTTCTGATTTTCCATTGTTGGGAAACATAAATGCAGATAAATTTTCAAAATGTGAAAAGAAAAAAAATCATTCAATCTAGGAAAAGAAGGTGTTCAAAATCTACTGCTGCAGGAAAATTAAAAACATAGTTTAAAACTAATTAATAATTAAAAAATTCAAATTTATTAAACTGAAACTGAGGTTATGAATTTCAGGTGTTTCCAGTCTCCCAGACTTTTTAAGCCTTGTCTGGAAACAAAAGCATATATTTTAGAGAAGAAATCTGTTGATATTGAAACTATCTCACCATACTGAGCAGAAATGCTCTGTATAATGACACCCATTCTGTAAGGGATGCTGTAATGTCACTGCATTGTAAACATACATCTACCCAGTACTGTTAACAATGACAATAAAATGCCAGCATAAAATAGGGACATGGTTTTTTCCTTAGTTAAACACATTTGAGTCTGGGCTAATTAATTGGTTAACATCACTTTTAAATAAGCAGAACTCCATTTCAGACACTAAAAGGAACAGATCCAAACTTCCCATTTAAACTGAGACTATCTATGCAAAGAAACTAACTCAAAAGAGCAACACCCACTAAGTCAGGAGGCTTCTCAGATACATGTATGGAAATTTACTAAAGGGGCTCTGAAAAAGTTGGAGACAGCTAAAAGGGAGATAGCAGAGTCGGAATAATGGGAATAGCTTTGTATATTCAATAACTCCTGTGAAGAGTCAAGGTGACCTGAGAACAGTTTATCCTGGTTCTTGTGATCAATTTACCTCCTCAGCAATTGTCATTTTCCTGAATGCCTGGATGGCTGCTTTCTGAACTGAAAGTGATGCAGCTTCATTTCTGATACATGTCTTCAGAGAAGATTTCACACTGGGTTTAGCTTTCTCCATTACTGCACCCATGTTTCCAATAGCCTGTCAGTGATGAAAACACAGAAAGATGATAAACACTTCTCCACCAAGAGAAGCAGAGTAATATATGTGATAATTAATATAATATAATACAGTAATATAATAATAGCCTGCATAAGGAAAGGAGGAAATAAAAATACCCGAAGTGTGAGGTATGTAAGTTCATCTTCCCCAGAACAATCAGTGCCAAGCAGGGATACCATGAAGTCTGCAACATCTGCTATTTCCTCTGTCACAATCTTCTTCTCATTGTAGAACCTAAAGAAATAGATAAACACATCAGAAACAGAAGAGGAAAATGGGAAATGTCTATATTTTATTCCTAAAGACAAAATTAATGAGAATAAAAATATCCCCTAAAAATGAACACTCTTGGGGGATACTCTAAGCACTGTAATGCTTCTTTGAGGTTATTTTGTACAATTGCATGCTATCATTACTTACTTAGTAACAGAATGACTTAAGCCATAAAATGAAGCTCTACTTGGCTGATACTGGGCCATGTTAAGAATTTCCCTTATTCTTTGTGGAGTTGGAGAAGGCAACAGTCCCAGGGTGTATGTGACCAGATCTGCCACGAGTGGATTCACGTTTCCAGTTCTCAGGATTTGAAGGATTGCACTGTAACACTCTGGAGTCCCACACTGGGCCAGGGCCTGGACGGTGACAGAGCTGAAAGGTGAAGAGATGACTTCTATTAATTAATTCCCTGTAGTTCTCGCTGTATGTTGACCATTTGAAATAAACATTTGACGGGTTTATTAAGGTGTTTTAATATAAATGATGTAAGCTTATGTGTGACTGGAAGCAAATTATGAAACCGCTTACCAAAAGAAGCTTCTTAGTTTTACAAGTTATAGTAATAACACAATTAAATAAGAACAACAAGTAAGTATTAACAATATCATCATTAAATGGACATATATTTTTTTCCTTCAAAACAGAATTTTCCACAACTTTAAGTATTATAATCTACTTCATTGACCCAGACTAAGTCTCTAGTCCCTTTACAGATGGAGGACATAAAGAATATGTAAACTGGCTCAAGTCCAGCTTGGACAAAAGAGTAAGGGTGTGGAATGGAGGGCAGAGTCAGACTAAACAATAGTACTCTTCCATGTCTCCCAAAGTCTCACACTCAAAACTGTGTTCATTGCTGTAAGTCACACTTGGAAGTTTGGAATTACAGCCATTGTCCTTGAGCAAAACTGCATGAAAGATATTTGGCTATAATAACGCGTCCAAAGGATCGTGTCAGCCACACACAGTTGATTTTACACTCCCTCCCTTATTTTCCTCTCTGTATAGTTCTCATAATACTTATCTTTCTGAAAGCCACTCTTTACATCTAATACACCTCTAATTTATAATAATTGCAGCAAATCGTCAGCTATAGCATGGTTTTGCCATGGCATTGATGTGGTGTTCTTGCACTGTGAACTGCTGTAACATACCTTGAGGTTTCCATCATCTTTGGTACAAGTGGGCCAAGAGTGCTGTTATGCAAACTTCTCAGCCCAGAAACAAATCTGTAAAAGAGTCTTGCTCTCTGCTGGTTCTCCTGGGTGGCTGTAAGTTTCTGCAGTTCCTGCAGGGTTTTCAGAACAGCATCACCCTGCCTGGGGAGTTTGGCATCTGTACTTTCCAGTGCAAGTCCCTTCTCTTCCAGTGCATCTAGAAATTGGAAAAATTGCATTCTTTATGTCTTTATCAGGGAGTTATGTTAACTTTTATCTTTTGTCATACATTCTGAATAAATAAAAAGCCTGCACATTATTTTATATGATAACTGTAGAAGTTTAATAGCTGAACAGTTTACAAAAATAATGGCATGGAATTTAATATAATTGTCCAAAAAGTTGAATATTTGCATACATTCTTTTACATTTTCATGACAATTATTCCTTAACACCTCTTATATTAGCATAGTTTGCTTTTTCAACTTTTAATAAATATATGCTATAAGAAATATGTTATGACTGGGATTAACAACTGCAGGTCAGAAAAGTACATTTCAGAACAAAATATATAGTAATAATGGATTATTTACTTTGGGCACTGAAGCTAAAAGATGCATAAGAAATTATGGGTAGCTGAAAAGGGTTCATTAAACTAATTTCCAGTAAGACTAAAAGACTCTTCATGCAAATTATACCTTTTTAACTATAAAGAAGAATTCTAAAATTAAAATGGAAACACCAAGATTATTTTAAATTAGTGGTGTTTTTAAACTTCTCAGGTTTTCCCATTTTATACTCAAACTTTTTCCTTACTAAATTGATAAAATTTCCTTAAAAATTATGGATTTATTTTGTCCCTCATCTTTAATTAATTCATTATAAAAAAAAAATCACTAAAAAAATGTCCCTGTATTTATATTTCGTCTCTGTATTTATAATATTGAGAACTGCAGCTATACCTCCATCAAAATTTTTGTTAGTGATCTTTGGGGTATCTTCAAGCCTCAGGGTCTGGTTGACCTCTGTCATCACACCATAGCGATTCCTAGGAAAGAAAGAAAAAAAATCAGTGCTTTAGTTGAGTCCAAATGTTTTTGGGAGGTCTTGACATGCCTCCTGCCTTCTTAAAACCAAAATGTATATCTAGGGATGAAGTCAGGACAAAATGTGACACATCACCATTTAAAATGGATATTTGTAAATAAAGGGTAATGATAAATAGTGAACAACCTACTTGTATGAGGAAGGCAGAAACAGGTGTTTTTCACTGCAGACAGCATCTCTTATGTGCCTTTTCTTTGCATCAATATTGTAATGACAGAACTGAGTGCTCTTCAGAAGGGTAGACAGTGGGTTGTTCTATAAAATAAACAATTTGGCAGTCTGAGCAGAATAGGAAACAATGATAGTTTGAAAGGCAGACACAGTTTTACTGTAAGATTAACAGTTATATATTGGAAACGAAGGTGCATAACTGGAATCATTCTTACACAAAGACAAAATTGTGCCAGTAACAATCTTTAGACTTTAGTCTCTTCTCAGGCAAAAATCCCACTGAAATGTTCCCTCAGGCCATATTGAGGTGTTTGGGTTAGTAGTTACTTCATGATTGATCCCCTGCTGCCTACAACAAAGGCTCCTTCATAAAACCAATTTGTAATTTTTGGAGTAGTTCAGTCCCCTGTTAACAACTGATGCTCTCTTTAATTTCAGTCTCATGACACAAATTTTAAAGACTTCTACAACAAGCTGTAGAAGTGGCAGAAATTATAAAATGTGTTTTCAGCATTATATGAAATAATATTTTTGGTTTTTAGTTAAAACACCCAAAAGCACAGATTCCATCATATCAGAAAGAAATCTGACAATATTCGTGCAAGCAATTGCATCTGATCATTGTGGATTAACAGGTAGACTGAACAGTTTGTCAAACCACTTACTTCAGGGCATTAGAGCCCTCTCCTCCTGGACATCACACACACTTTAGAGTTTTGGTGGACTCCATGTTTTAGATAAAATTGGACTTTTGAAAATTTTGACCCACAAAACTAAAAATTTGGCTATGCTCTGATAGGTTATCAAATAATTAACAGTACTAACTCCATATATGAAAAGCTCTCCTTCGAAAAAGAGAAGAACGTGAAAGAAGGTAATTACATGCTTGCTCTGCATCTGTTTTTCTCTACTGATGGCCAACAATACCACAGTCTGATCTAATGGAAGGGTGCAGAAAAACTAAGTTTTCAGAAAATAAATATAAAACTTAGTCATGGTAGTAGTTGTTTATCGTTTTAAGTGCTGGTGTGCATGTTACATTATATAATTTTTAATGGCATACTTACTAGTCCTTTTACAATGGCAATAGGGCTGACATGATCTCTGATGGGACTGAAGTTGTCGCAGCCTTTCAGGTATCTGGTAATTGAAATATCTTCTGCAACATTTCCTTTTCTGGATTTGAATTCAACTTCACTGTCACACTTTCCGTATACTGTATCCTGGAAAGAGAAAAGAAGTCAGCATCTCTGCTCATGTTGTCAGACATTTTCTGATCTAGTTGAAAGGCACCCTTTCTGATCTGAATGTCCAGGCCTTTTGAAAATGATATTCAGGAATAACTCTATCTAGGTGAGCTTTTTCCATTGGTTAACACAATAAAGTGAATGCTTTCAAAAGACCTACCATTGGAATTGTTTTTATGTTTTCCACTGTTTCTGTTGGCACAAGGAGAGCTGAGATGATACCTCTCTTGAGATTCAGTACATTCAGAGGCTCATCCTTCTCTGGATACAGCTTGACTTTTGTTCCATCCTGAATGCTGAATTTTAGCTCATTCCTGTCCCCCAGGGAAACAACATTAGTATGAAATCGTATAAAAGCCACACACTGAAGAACATGTTATCAATAACCTGCTGGGCTATAGATAAAACATCATGTTTATCTTGGTCTGTCATTATTTACTATTCACTGCTGTTACTCACAGAAAGTATTACGAGTAATGCAGCAAAATTCTAACCAAGGACATTTTGATTTCACCAGATTACATCATCTAAGGGCAAGCAAATACCAAGAGCAATGGCTGAAATTTGGAATTGCATAAATTCGGAGAGGAGATAAGTAAATTTTTAGAATGAGGCAATTATTAACTACTGCAACAGGCTACAAAATGATAGGAAGGATTCTCTACTAGTTGGAGTCTTTAAATAAAACCTTAATTGTTTCCTGTATGACTACTGAGGCACTGAAAGAAGCATGAAGGTGCATGACTGAAATATGCACTGAGAAGCACTAGAGACTAGCTGGGTCGAGGGAGTAGAAGAAATTAGTTACAAAAGCAGATAAGTAAGGAAAAGATTAGCTACACAGGCCATTAGAGATTGGGAGTGGAAATCTGGACTTCAGTCTCAAATGCCTTTCTGTTGCACAGTCTGTTAGCAAAGGAAAATGATCTTAAACCAGCCGCATGCAGCCATTTGAGTATGTGCTTACAAGAAGGAACAATAATCACACTTGCAATAATCTTTTGGGGCACTACCCAACAACTTCCTGATGTAGATGACAGAAATGAAGATGCCATTCCAGGTGAAAATGCTGTATGTAAAAAAGCCTTCCCTACTGGCAATTGGGAACTATGTTAGCCCTAAAGGGTATCAGGGAGAATTTTGTTGTGGAACCAGCTTATAAATCTACCATGTTATCATGAAATGTGTTCCATGCCTAGGAAAACATAATCAAGGTGGACTGTTGACACTGCAGCCTGTTCCATGTTAAGGTCACAAGTACTGATGACAATTGATATTGCTTACTCAGACATGGCATTTGCAAACTCCTCAGAGTTCTTGGACTTCTTCAGAATAGCCCTTCCCTCAGTGTCAACTCCAAATGTCTCCCTCAGGGAGCAATGCATTGTCCTCAGGATGAAGCGGCATAGCTGGGGTACCTCCAGTTCAACCTGAAAACACAAATAATATATGTTTTTCTTTTTTGCATTATCACATTTCCAGGATCACCCAGTTACTGCTTTGAAAATTCCTTGGGTTTTGTAAAGTGTCAGGATCACCTTGCTACCAGCTGTTAGGAAATACTCCAAAGTGCTCTAAATAGCTTAAGGTAACTCCACAAAGAAGATATGAGGGCAAGTACTTGCTTGGCTAATGGCATGGAGCAACATGGTAAATGAGCAACTTAGTTTCTGAGAATTTCAAGTATTAGAACTGTATGAAAACTTGAGTCATTACACTGATCAATGTTTAGACTCTATCAGAATAATATGTGCTAAATAAAAAATATATTTTTCCCAGTTACTCCATTTCAGGAAAAAAAACCCTCAAAACCAACACCATGATAAGAAACTTTTGGGCAAGATAAGGTGACGTTGGGTAGTTAAACGGCCTATGGGACTTTTTACTTCTACAGCCCTGGTTCTGTCTTGAGATACCATCATCAGGCTCTCATGTTGTCTTCATGGCACCAATGACTCATTTTAATTGAGCTTCTAGAATTGTTTAACGGACATTGGTAGACTGAGCCTGGGAGTGAAGGAAAACTGAAGTACCAGGTCTTGCCCCTTTCTCATGTAAAGTTACACCAGACTGGGATTGAAATGCACTGGCACAGAGGTATGAAGGACTTCTGCCATCCTCAGTGCCCCCTGTGTAGAACAGGGAGGTCTTCATGATTCTCAGTATCTTCCCTTCAAAAGGATGATCTTGTTTGGAAAAACACTGAAGGATGCTCCCCAGCTGCCAGCTCCCATGTTGTAAAGTACACAGTCCCCAGCTGGGTGTATTTGCTTCTCATAAACATATTTTCTGAGCGGTTTAAATCTGGTTGCATCCTCTGCAATTGGGAAAATGAGAGTGGTTTTATGACCTGGGTAGGATATACATGTGTAATCCTTACAGTACATGCTTAGTGTTGTGTAACTAAAATGAATGCCACAAAGAAGCATGAAGATCCATGATCCCACTATTTCCTTTTACGGAATATCTTTCAGACAGAGAAGTGATGCCTTCATGTCAGCTGGATACTTTCTGAAACATAAAACAAAACTTGTGGGGCCAGCATAATTTTTGGGGTGCACTGCTCAGATGGGATCTGACAGTGTGACCCCACCTGTCCTTCAAATCATGCCCAACAAGCAAATGAGAAAAACGAGAAAACTTAAAAGTGTGAAACTGTTTTAAATATTACCCTATGGCTTCTAAATTGACCCTATCAAATTTTAATTTTCAAATTGGTAATAAAAAGATTCCTTTCAGCTCAGATTTTTCCGTCATAATGCAAATACAAGGAGCTGCTTTACCAATCACATGATGGAGACCAAAAGCAAAACATCACAGAAAGAGACAGAACACCAAAACTACCATTCTTCAATATCATTTCACCTGAATTTATGGAGGATCTTTCTGCCCCAGATTCTCTGAAATATTATTTACTCTAATTCACTTCTTAGATCAGAAAATTTTTCTAGGGCAGACTATTTTTAAGGGACATAAGCTTCATTTACATGAAAAGCATCCAGAACAAGGGAAAAGCACTAAATTATGCCTAAGACTACTACAGGAGGGAGTATTTCCAGAGGTGTTTCTCTTTCTATCAAAGGAAGCCCCAAAACCTAATAGGCTTCCTCAAAAGAATGACTTTCACTTGTCTTTAACCTCTCCCTGTTGCCCTCAGAGCCAA
>NW_008240221.1:10810571-10850024 GCF_000691975.1 Corvus brachyrhynchos
CAGAGATATAAGATATTCCTTTGGTGTCTGGAATGAGTAACATAAGCCAAACAATATCTTCAATCACAATCCACTCCCACTAAAACTGCAGGCATTGTTTTAAGCTAAAGATGCCGACCAAGCACTTGAAGTGCCTGTGTTGGAGCAGTCTAGAGCAATCTGAACCAGAAATTACTATTCCTTTGGTTTAGACTGAGCAACTCACCGGAACTGTGATTCTGTTGTGATCCTGAATGAAAAGCAATTTCCTAAATTGCTCCTCTGTAGTTATTTGTAACTACCTGACCATATTGGAGTCCTGATCTACTTTTATAGAAAAAACAAAGATCGGTAATCCCACTGTAAACCCAAATGCCCACCATCAAATCTGTATGACTTTGACTGCTTATGCCTGCATGAATGTAGGTTACTCTTCTTTTATAAAATCTTTGTCAGAGGCCAATGGCAATGTTAACCTTGTCCTTTATGTCACACCATTTAATACACAGGAAAGACAACAGCATAGTACTATAAATCTCTTATTTCCTCTCAGCACTATCACTTTTACAAGCTTTACATACTTTAATAGTGGTTTAGCTGAGATTATTTTCATGTAATCGCTAAACAAAATTATTTTAATAAATACTAGCTGTCATACAGTAATCAGCATCTTACAAACATTTGAAAACTTAATTAAATTATCTATTTAACCCTAAAATTAGCTACTAACCCTGTCACTTTTGGCTACCCTGATCTATAGCTGTACTCAGAAAAATTTGCAACACCAGTATCTACATTGCTAAAGTGAAAATTTTTGCTTCATATCCTGTTTTCAAACAGAAATCAATGAAAAAGGAATAGAGAAATGATAAGCTTAGAAATACAAATAAGAAATAATTTATTGTATCAAAAAATAAACAAGAAATTGGCAATGAAGCCCAGCAGTCTTTGAGGTGTTTCAGTCATCTGAAGTAAACCAAACTGCCTGGAGATGGTGCTAAAGCACCCAACAAAGGAAAAAATACCCTGAAGACAAAGAACAAACTCATTTAGTACTTTGACCCTGTGGTGGAACATTATGTATCTAACCGAGCAGTCAGGGCCAGTCAGAGTTCATTATAAAGATAGTGCATAAAGTCAGCACTTCCTTACTCTTGGCTTGTTTAAAGAAATTGCTGTCCTTGCTGACAGAGTTGATGATTTATTCTACAGGTATTTAGTTAGATATCTAAGTGCAATTCTGTGGGCTTAGCGGCAGCTGTGAAGGGTAAATAAAATGTTGAGATTTAGTCCACATTGAAGTGCAGTGTACATAACCTCACAGTTAAAGCTTCACATCTGATAACCAGAGATTACTAGATTAAGGAATTTGAATTTGACAACTAAGAAATAAATAAATGAAAAAACACAAACCCACAAACCCTATGGAAAGCAGTTTCTTAATGGGAACTTTAAGAAACTCAACCTCAGCTTGTCCATCCTTAGGAAAGTCTTAAAGTTATTTGAACCAAGCCTAATGGATAATTGAATACTTAAAATAAATGGCAAGGACTTTAGAATATTACCATCACTTTCATTTAAGTTATTTCAGAAGAAAAGTCAGGCTTTGAAAGATTTATTCATTAAAATAGTGGCATAAGATAATGAAAGGAAATGCAAGAAAATACTTACTTGAACATCCTGGATTTCCACTTTCCGGTGATTCTTCTTCTGTAAAAAACCCAAACAAACAAGCATTAAAAGCTGGAAAAGCAGTTTACAAAAAAAGTTTGTAAAACAAGGGCTATGAATATATAAATGTAAATACTTCATTTACTAATACTACATTACAATGCTACATAAGACCTTTTTAATTCATACAAACTTCTGATATAGTTTGGCCATAGATATAAGTAACAAAGCTACCATTAACATTGACAGGACAGAGCCAAATCTAAAGGGAGGTAAAAGTAGTTGCCTTGATATAGAACTAAAACCTCAGAATAGGATCTTTAATCACTGAATTAAATTAGTTTGACTTAAGCTGAGAAGGATCAGTATTTTTTAAAGCTGATTTATTTTATATTATGCAAAATAGTTTGTAAATGATGGGTACAAAATGTAGAGGTAGACAGATGATATGTACCATATAACACATTTTACTTTTTAATTTTAGTCTATTTGACCACACAAAAATACTGCAAAATGGATAAATGGCTATACTTTGGTTTTTGTATATTTAAAAAAGGATAACTTTGAAGGTTAATACTAAAATTCTCTGCCAATAAATTTTTTCTGAATATTGAGAGCTCATTCTTTGGAGGAAAAGAATGCTGGTTGGAAGCCTATTCAAGTTAAAAAGAATCATTTGCTCCAATCAGTCTTAGATATGTTCCATATGACTGTATTAAAATAAAATAAAATATAATAAAATTAAATTAAACATAATCTAGTAATTTTTTTGCATTTATTGGATGCTATGTCATTCTTTGGGACATCACACATGAAGACCAGCACTTTCACAATGTTCTCTGCACACTTTCCAAGTTTTCATTCTGGAAATTCTAAGTAGACCACTCTGTAGAAATAGACTGTAACATTAGTCACAGTAACAACAATAGCATCCGAAATACTACTATTGCTCTTAAAATAAAATTAATAATATTATAAATAACCATATTTGTCTAGCAATAAATTTGTGTAATGTCAGTCAGCAACAGAATATTAGTTTAACAAAGATGTATTTTTGATGAATTAGATCTGAATATAAAACCAGATCTGCATAATTAGCTCTGGAATCACTTTTCTCTTTAAGCCCCCTGAAGCCTTAGTTAACACTACAGCGCTGTATTCAAAAAAGCCACTTCTTGGGAAGCAAGGATAGCTCACAATCCATAGCACCATATTGCTCTCAGTTGTCTTTTCTGATCTTAGGAAAAAACCCCTCTACTGGCCTACCCCTTTTACCGATGAGTGTGTCCCTTCAATACAAAATATTGTATTTCAAATAGCCTGCCAAATATAATTTGCTTTACTGCTCTCTCTCTTCACGTTTGCTGGAAAATAGGTTAGCAACAGCTGGTCTAAGTCTGCATGGTATCTCCAAGCTACAGTAGCTCCATGACGGTTTAAAAGGACAATGCTACAGAAAAACAGTGGATGCCTTACAAATTGCAAAATAAATTAAATCTGTTCAAAAGCCACCAGGCAACATCCATGACTTTTCTACACTGGGATCCTCCTTTGACTGCCCATTCCTATGAAGGGAAGAGATGATATCTTTGCCACACTGAACCTTTCTAATTCTATAAGCCATTGTCTTTTCAATTTTTTAAAATATTTTTGTTTTAATGGGCTCATAAATAAAGCAGCACAGAGCACTGACATAAAAGAGAGTACTTACGTGTGAGAACACCACTGCTGAGCAGCAGGGAGAGCAGCAAGAGCTGCACAGGGCCCATGGTGAGGCCCGATCTCTCTTGCTGCTCTTTCTTTTCTCTTTTTTCTTTCCTCTTCAAGTCTTCCCTGCTGCCTCAGAGGGAGAGTGAGCCTTCTGACTTGGACCTCCATTTATATAGTCTGTAGCAAGCAGCTGAGTCAAACAGTTTAGAAAGCTCAGAGCAAATTGCCAAAGGTCCAAAGGTGAGAGTCCCAGATCCTCACTGTGCTCCACACCATGCCCTGCTTTGGTTACTGATAGTCACAGAAACATTTAGGTTGGAAAAAACCTCTAAGATCATCAAGCTAACCTCCAGTAAACTGGGGATTCTCCAGTTAGCCAGGACTGCTCATAAATGATTGACAGTGGCTCAGTGAGCATTCGTGCTGGCTCCCCATCCTTCCTCCTCTGCGAATCGAAAACTATCATTTTGTGAACTCCATGATTTCATGATGAATCCAAACACTCCTAAAACACAGGGCTATCTAAATACCTTTCCTTCCTTACTTCCCCTTCTGAAGAGTTTAGAACCCTCCATTATGGCAGTCCAGCAATTGAAGTCATCCCACCATGTTCCCATGATGGCCACTATATCATGGATTCCCTGCTGCACAACAGCTTCCAGCTTCTCCTGGTTGTTATCCATGCTGTGCGCATTGGTGTAGATGCACCTGAATTGTGCTTCTGGTCCTGAGGGGAGAAGCTCTAATTCCTATGTGCTCATTCTCAGGTGCATCCACTGTTTCTAATGCATCAACGACTGTTGTGTCTTTGCTGCCACAAAAGCGGATCTCTACGCCCTAACTCCACTGAGACGGCAGATCAAAGGACTGTGGCAGGATACGGTCCCTCAAACACTGGCATGCTGCCCCCAGGCTTATCCGAAGGCAGAAGACTGAGCTGGAGATAAGTCACTCTTCCAGTTCACTGGTCTTTTCCTTAAGCAGAGTTTTAAGGGCAAAATTCCCCAGCTACAGACTCTAATAATGTATTCAAATAAATGTACCACATCTACATAAGAATGATTACAATGCATAAGTTAGACATGAAAGAAATTATCACTGCATCATACTTTAGTATAGAAGTTGAGAGGCTTAAAAATATAAGTACTTGAAAAAATGAGAATATTGTGCAACTACTGGCAGGAGATTGAAAGTTTTTTTTCCTTTGGAACAAAATTTGTCATATGCCTTTTAAAAAATATTTTACTTTGACTTGCAATATTCAGGTAAACCAGGTCGTGCCTATGTTGGAAGCAAGCTCTGTACAATTCTTTTGTTTCCTTATTTTTAGATTCAATTTTTTGTTTGCTAATAACAGCAAAAATATGAAAACAAGATGATAAATTTTGTCTGAATGAAGAAGATAAACCAATGAAGAAGATAAACTTGACGAAAATGCAAACAAAACCCCCTTTTAAGGGTTATGTATATTGGCAAAAAAGACAGGGCCTATGTCATGAGAAATTCTAGTAGTTTGAATTCTTTCTCTATTCATATTTATCAAAGCTAACTGCAGTCAAAAAATTGACTGTGGAAATATTTAAGAACATTTTGTTCAGTAAATTTAATTTTCATATATCTGATCAAATGGAAATGTTTTGACATTCACATATTTAGATATTTTTCCTTAGCTTGTTGAATCAAAAATCAAATTTTGGCTTAGCTAAGCAGTAATTTCTATAACCCTGCAATGTTAGTATTTTACCATACATCAGGGTAGTTATCTTTAAAGTCTCATATTTCTTCCTACCCTTTCTCTCTTGGACTTAATAGCTGGATTACATTTCCCAGGGTGCACTGAGATCATGTAACTCCTAACATCAGATGGAGCTCAGCCAAATGGTAACCACTGATGTATGATGGCGTTTATTTTCCAATAAGGGAGGCATCTGTCTTGTAATCAGGATTTTGTCTGATGACATTAACAAAAGTATGCCATTTCATAGACATTTCTTGCAGAAATTCCTTTTGTGGATTCATCAGTGTTGGAGGCATCAGAAAAAAAGAATTTCTTTGATTTCACCATTTTGGTTTCTGTCCTTGGCTTATACCAAACACAGATACAATAAATCAATAACAGATTTTTATTTTTCACTTCCAAAAAGCAACCGTTTTTTGTTTACTTTTGTGTCCACAGCTGCCCCAATATATGTGCTTTGATACGTAAAAATAATTTTACCTTATAGTATGATTGTACCAAAGAGACTGCACAAAGATAGCATTTTGTTCATAGCATTTGATTCAAACATAAAGGTTTTGACTATTTCTTAAAATCTATTTACTTGTTCACTGTAGCACTGCAGATAAATAGAGCTCTGGAGTGCCCAATACTCAGAGTTAGCTATTTCCCTATTTTGCCTGCGTCTCCTCACTGCCTTCATGTGGTTATTTGGGCTGAAGTTGAACCTGACTGTACTAATATCATGCTGCATGGCTATAAAAAGACTACAAAAGTTATGACTCAGCCCATAAGCATGCAGGTAACATGAGTGCACTGTGACAGGTTTATACTGCTGCATTACCTAGTGTCCTGGTTTTGGCTGGGAGAGAGTTAATTTCCTTCTTAGTAGCTGGTGCAGCGCCACAAAGCCCATTGCTCTGAGCATCCATCAGACATCCTGTGTATGGACTAAATCAATGGTCTTATGAAATGTAGGAACTAGGACAATATTTCTGATATGCTGAATTAATTTTATACAGAGAGACAATTTGTGTGTGTATATTATGGATGTGCAAAATCTCTGATGTGCTGTGGAAGCCTTAGCAATTGTGGAATTATTAAATGTATACAGTTAAACAAAAAGCCCATCTAACACTCAAACTTTAACTGAGCCTATTAAACTTATTTGGGTTTAAATGTTGTTTCTAAACCACGTTGTACATTAACACTTTATTTTTGAAAACTCTTAGTTGTAGTTCTCCTGACATTCTGAATCTAGATTTGTTTCTGAAAAGAAAAACTTATTTTATGAAACTCTGTCTTCAGACTTCAACTTTTTCTGCAACTACACAAAGAAATCTGCATCAAATCACTCATCTGAAACTGAATTCACTCCTTCCTACACTTGTGTCTTTCAGTAAAGAAGCTACTTTTGTCATGTCTGTTTTGGCAATGCCAACAATGGTTTTCTTAACATTAATATAATTAGAGAAAATCCATTAACCTTTAATTATATCTTCTATAGTTTATTTTGCATATATATATATATATAAAATATATATTATATATATAATTACATATATGTATTTATTATATACATGACATGATATATCATAGAACATAGTCTTTTCATCTGCTTGGTGATACTGAGAACTTTTTTGTCTCTTACTGGAGATTGGTCAGATGTTTTGACAGTACTGTTAGGAGAGGTTATTGCATACTCTTAGGATAAGACTTCTTCAACTCATTGAAACACTTTATTAAGTTTTGCATCTCATTTTCATTCAATGACTTTTGCAAGAAAACAAAATAGACAGTTTTTAGAAGCCTTATGGTTGGTACTAAATTACTTATATTCCTTCCTACTTATATTCTAAAGAATCCTTTTGCCTTTGCTTCTGTCCCTCTCTCTTCTCTTTTTCTCTCCTTCCTTCTTTTCTCTCCTTTTTCTTCCTTCTTTCTTCTTTTCTCTTCTAAGAAATATACCCACTATACGGTGTTCAAATTTATTTTTATCTCATTCAGGTCAAGGCCCAGCACTTCTGTTATTTGGGAAACATTGGTCTCAGTCTTCTGCTGTGTTTCCCAGCTCACGGTGTCATCTGTTTAGGTCTTAGCATGTCACTCATCAGAGAAAAATGGTTGTATTTTCTGGTGAAACACCTATGGTGTTAACTATAACCCAGTGGCAACTGGGGGAAACTGTGTCTCCCCAAGGAGGTGTTGGAGGTGCATAAACATACTCTCTGTTTGTCTAAGAACTGCTGCCAGAAGCCTGCTGAGGCATCAAGAGTAGAAAAATATTTGCCATAAGCCATATCCTCCAGAATTTCTCTCCTTGTAGGTAGTGGAAAATGTCTCCTCTTTACAAATTTATTTAGTTCTTTTGAGTATATTCTTGGGCAAAGGGTCTGACTTCTCTTAGCACTAACAAGAAAATGTACTGAATCCTTTGAACATTTTATTCATACTCTCCTTTCAAAGTATTAAACCTCCTCAGTTCCTTCATTTTGTTTTGTCATTAGGCAAATAAATTTGCTTTCCAAAACTGTGGTAGGTGGGATCTCTAAATTCAGTTTCGAATTTTGCCAAGAGATTCCTACAAAGACGTTGCACACCTGTAATTTATTCTCTCTCATCAACAAGGTGACATCATGAAGTGCTTGATGTATTTCTAAACCAGCATTTTTTCCCCATTTCTTTCTTATTTGTCCATACTTTCCATTCAAATGCTTGCTTTTAAGCTCACCACTGGAAGACTAATCATGTATTGTCTCTATTAGTATTAATAATACTGCGTCTGGTACAGATGTTCAGTGCATCTGCAAAAAAGGTAAGACTAAGAAATAACCCATTTACTCTCACAAGGACAATCTGTGGATTTCCTGTAGTAAAATTACATGCTGCTCTTCTAGTAAGTTCCATTGAACCAGTGGCATTTTGTCATCCTTTCTGTCCGGGTTGTAATGTTTTAGTATTGCCTGCCTTGCCAAAATATTGTACTCATGACATAAGTGGTTCAGTGAGCCATGGTTTTGGAGAACTCCAACTTGAAACTCTGTGCACCTTTTCATTCATCTCTCCCATGGTTTCAATCCTCCATCATTTTCATACTGCTGGAGCTCATGCTGTCTCCACAGGCTTTCATGTACACAGGATGCCATACCTGCCTGCAAAATTCTAACTGCTTTCCCAAAATTACTTCACACCACCACTGTGCTTTCTATGATCCTTTTCCTCATCTCCTCATCTGGCCAATTCTCAGAGACTCAATTTGTTTTCCAGACTCAAAGGTTGAATCCACCAAAACAGAAACAGTTTCTTTCTTTAGGTTCTGGGGCTTTTAAAAAATGATTATTGTTATTTCTTTTCAAATATTTATCTGCCACATGTCAATTTTCTACAGAACACCATGTTCCTCAAAGAAGCACACTATAGTAAAATACTGAGCCTTCTGCAATTAAATGGAAGCTCTGAATGTAAGAATTATCATTTATAGTAATACTGCCTTGCTGTTTTTCTTTTTGCTGGCTTCTACTGCTCACAAATACACTGAGGAGTAATGTTTAAATATTTTCCAGTTGTTTTGGGAGGCTCATTTTTTCCACCACTCTGAGCAGTTAATTTTTCTTTCTGCTTTTGAGAACTGTTCAATAATTATTCAAAGAGTCTGACAGGTTTGTTTCACTCTCTCTGAGCTGATCCATCAATTTGATCCATCAGTTTTAACTGATGGATATTGTGCAACACAGATTTCTACAGAATATTATATGGACTTTTACTAGATCAGTCCTGAGTCTTTTTAGGGCACTGTTCTCCTTGGAGAAGGAAAAAAATCCATCTTCATATTAGTAATAGGGAATAAAACCACAATCGGACTAACTTGTCTTACAGAGCACAGGAAGCCCTCACCACCAGCTTTCTCCTATTGTTAGATAATTAATACTGCAGAAGATGCCCCCTGTGACACACCAGGTGCTTGAAGGCCACAATGAAGTCTCATGGACTGAACTCACACATGACAGTTAAGGAAATAGGTTAACCCAGTGTCTCATCTGAGGAGGAGAAAGAGATACCTACACATAATTTTTCCCTTTACTAAGGTGCAGATACTATACGAGGCAGAAAAGCCATGAGTCAGTGCTTTTGCATGATGTTACCAGAAACGAAAACGAAACGCATGAAGCCACAAGAGTGATGACAGTAGATATGACTGTCAGGTGGGGACTGAACTTTAAACTCTATATTGACCAGGTCATAATTCGCATTACTGGATGATGAACTGCACCTGTTGGGCTTGAGGCTCTGAAAAGTTAGAAAGAAGGGGGACATATTCTTCATCTTATTGGTACCGACATCAAAGGTTTTTCACTTTCTGGTCACGTTTGGAAATGTAACCTTAATGAGCAGAGGGTTAAATTCCCTTCCCTGGGTAAAAATGTTTTCAAAATTAGAAACATTACGGTAGTGGTTGCGATTTTAAATTCTAGGACAGACCAAGAGTCACAGAGATTTGAAGAAAACCTCTGCTTTTTATCTCTAAACATGGATTGTATCATCCAAATGTCTTCAGCTTACCCATACACCTGAGTATTTTGCTGATTAAACAGCACAATTCTACTGATGATACGCAAAATTCTTCATTTTTAAAAGGCATCTGAGAAGAAAGGACTTTTTATCTTCTGAGTTCCTTTCTAAACTCAATATTCGAGCCTAGATTAACATACAACTAAGAGGAATGAAATTAATATTTTAAATATCTTTTAACATATTTTAATATCACGTTATTATAATTATTGCATGAAATACTTGTACCCTTACCTATATCGGACAATATATGGGACAATATTGTGGTGCATAAAAATACTACAAACTTCCCTATCACAGGAACAAGTCATCTAAAATATGCGGTCAAATCTAAAGCTTTTTCAATGTATTTTAATGTATTTTTGTAAGTAAAGCATTTGCTGTACTTCATGAATTTTTTACTTATTTCATTAAGTTTTACTTCTTTGTTTCTCTGTTTCTATGAGTCTGACACTATCAGTTTGGATTTAAAAAAAAAAAATCACTCTTCTAACTAGGATGAGACCTTTTTTTTGTATTGCCAAAGAAGGAAATGTGTCTCCTAAAATCCATATTAGTAAGAGTTATAGGTTTGCAAATGAAGTTCAGTTTTGATGAATTATAACCTTGATGGAATATAAATCAGCATGTGAGAATTTATTCAGAATACTAAGTTTTCTCTATTATTTCACACAGCAAATGCAAGTTCTACTGTAAATATCTTACATGTGGAATGGTTATTTCCTCACTTGTCTATAGATACACACTTCCATGCATTGATTAATACAGACTTCTGACAAAATCAAGGGGGTTCCAAATCTGAAGTTTTGGTCAAAACTTATTTCCAATACTACTACATTTTCTTAGTAAAATCTGTTACTTTTTAATCTCCAGCACACAGCCAGAAAGAATGGTGCTGGAAATAAGCATGCTACCCTTTGCTGGCCCTGCCTACACATTTGATGATGTCCCAGGGGCTAGACTGACATTGCAACAGGATTCCAATTTTAAGTATCAAATTATGTGGTTATAGTCTCACATTGGGCACAGAATTCCTTCTTTATAGAGCTTCTGTTTTGTGGTCTGAGGGTTTGAAAATCAGTCCATGACATCTATGGAAAACATGCCTCTCTGGACAATAATGAGTCGCAGACAGTTGCCACTTAAGCCAAAACTCCTTTATTTAAAGAGTTCAGTGAAGATGGAGCATTTTGTTTTATGTTTGTGCATGACTGTCCAACTGTCTCTGCTATCAACAATGTAGTGATTCATTACGCTGATCACTCAAATGAAACCAAACCTCATTTAACACTAAGATAAGGTATAAACTGTGAAAATAGGTTACGGTTAATCTTTCAATAGCAGCTGGGGCTCAGGAAAAAAAAAAGGGAACATCCTGTTGTTCAAATAGTATTTAGTTCAGATGTTATTTAGTAACAGAAAGAAAACTTTCAGAAGTTAATTTTTTTTAAAGTTCTTTGCAAACATGCTTAATCAAAGTAAATAAAACATCTAACTATTTATTTAGTTGGCAAGAATGAAGATTTCTGAATTGACATACACTTCCAACATATCAGGATGCCTATTATGGCATATTTTAATGAAAAAGGAAGGGTTTCTTAGAGACATATAACACTAGGATGAATTGGTTGACCGTGATGAAGTTATGTTAATCTATCCTGTCCTGATATGAGGACTTGGCTCTATTCTGAAGCTGCCTTTTTGTTTTCATTTGATGTTCTCAGCAGCTATTTCTCTGTTGAGTGCGCCACATTTTGCTTTCTATTCCTTGACCTTATGCCATCTTTTCCCTTGTATGCAGTATCTCTGTTTAATTTTTCTTTGCTACAATTGCACCTAAAGAATTTTATTTTCTAATGTTGTTCTTTCATTTCTTCTTCCTCAGCACATCACCCATATCCCACACTATCTCACTGTTATCTTTACTTCTTCCTCATGGTTAGCATTTTGCTAAGTCTTGCTTTAGTGCTATACTGCTGAAATCTCATTTTCCTGTTCACTAAGCCCTTGTAATCCATTATCCTCTCTGGAACTCCTCTGCTAGGGCAACCTAGCAGATTCTTATCATACACTACTTCAGCTCCTTAAATTGCCCACTTTTGTGGCATTAAACCATGCACATAACCTCAGAGTGCTTTGCTGTGGGGCTTCCTGAAATATCCCTCTGCCCATTTCCTAAGCTCATGATGCAACATTTTTGCCTTGTTTCCTAGTCTAGTGTAGACTTCAGGCCTACAGGGTTTGGATATTAAATTCAGGTAAGATGAATTCCACTGTAACAGTAAGGATTTGGTGGGCAGAGAACCTGCACATAGTTGTGAGCAAATCAGGATTGTGGTCAATGTGGAGAGGTGGGCAAAAAAGCAAAGAAGTAACATAATGAAGGAAGAGAATGGAGAACAGTGTTAAAATATTTTATCAGTACTGTAGTAATGCTATCAATGATATGCTCTCAAAAGCAACAATAAAAATAATAGAAGCAAACAGGGCTATTATTCAGTTCCTGTGGTTCCAGTTCAATGAACCTGTAGTGGAAGCTAAGAAGGATCAGAGAAACGCAGGTCAGAGCTACACCATCTCTTATCTGAGAGAGACTGAAGAGGTTCTAATTGTGTGCTTTGAAGAGGAGATAAGAAGAGCTAAGATAAAGGCACACAAACCAACTAGAAATGGCTGAAAAGCACTGAGAGTCTACTCTTCTTGCACTACTAGAAGACATTCGGAAGGTGCCTGTGTGTGAAATCCATTCCTGATACAGTGCCAGCCAAATGTATTTTTAATTTCTTGGATATCTAGGACACTTGTATTGTGGCTGGAAATAATATATGGATTTTACAGGAGATTTGCAGCCATCTCAGCTAACAATTGATGCTCAAATAAGACAATCCACCATGGATGAAATTATACTAGATGCATAGGCCTAGTTAATCTTGCATTCAGTGAACTTGAGAGTTGGCAATATATCTGAATGTAAAACCTAATCTAACTGAACAAAACCAAAGAATAAATATGACCCACAGGTAGATTTTTAGATCTCTGGTTTAAATCTATTTATTTATGTACCTTCTGGTTTTGTTTATCTCCTGGAAGTCCTATTCTGGTTGGACTGTGAAGTAGTGTTTTATAAAGACATAAAAAAAGACTTCTTTCCTTGACTGAGCTGGTGATCTGAACACAACCTAAAGATACTGAAGTAGTCAGATACAACAATACAAGAATACAGAAAGGATACAATTTATGTATTTGCAAACTTGAACATCTTAAGTAATTTCATATCCTAGAGGATCTTGTCTTGTTTCCAGCTGCCACATCAAAAGGTTAACAACCACTTGTTGATAAGATAGCTGCCATTACCTGAGGAACACAAGGAAATTCAGATAGCACTAGGCACTCATCTGATTAAATATTTCGATCTCCACAGAGTATAATGCAAATATAGACATTTAGTTTACCTGCAGACACCTACATTACCGATAATAGTTTTGAAATGGTCCAAATTGTCATGCTTAAGCATGTGAACTAAGAATTTCCCTTCAGAGCAAGATAATTCTATAGCTCCTCTTGATAGTTACCAGCATATCTCTCTGAATCACCTGACATTGGTAGGGCAAGAGTGGAGCTGTTTCTGTAACTCAATTTATATTCTATAAAAATTCATCTTTCAGTCTAAATACTAATTCATAAGGCCTGATTCTAGTGGGGCTGGAAAATAAATTTAAAAGACTCAAGTATGTTCTCACAGAGAATTTTCTCTCAACAGGCTTACATAGATAGACATCTCTTTTTTCTACCTTATGTGGAATAATTCTTGATGCACCCAAAAGTGTAGAATGTAGATTAAGAGAGGATGTGGAGGGTAGAATGAAGTTACTTGTTGACAGATAGTAGAGTTTTAAAGAGGTATATATGAGAATGTAAAACATCTCCAAGTCTTTGAAATGGAAGTTCTGCTTAGAATTTCCAGTTAGCATTTTTATTATTCAGTTTCATGGGATTCATATAAAGCCTAATGTTGAATTTCAGCTACCTGAGATTTATGTTGGGAAAGTGTTTGAAATTTTCCCATGACTTTACACTTTGGTAAAAAATTATTCTGAAGCGAAGTTACACATGGCCTTACCAGTTCTTAGCCCAACTGGTGCTGGAAATTTTCAGCCTTTAATCACTGCTGATAGACATCCAACTCAGTCAAAGCACAGAAGTAGGATTAGATTGAAAGACCAAATGGTCAGCAGTCAAATAGTCTACAAACAGGTCACTTTGGATTGGATTTCCCCCCTCTTTCGTTAAAGTTAGGGTCCACAGAGAGAAGGTGATGATGGTTAGGAGAGAGAAGGTCCAGAAAGCTAGAATGTGTATTATCTTTGGATGACTACCTGGATGAAACTATGTATTTGAAAAAGTAGAATATAAGGGGAAAAAATGTCTGGGGAGTGGAAAGATGGTGTTCAGATAGGGATGGAACAGAGAATTTAGGAGAGTGAATGTGATGCTCAAATATTCACACTCCTAAAGATGCCCAGAAATGCAGGTTAGGAACTTTCATGAAGAGAAATTCAGACACCCCTTGCTACAGAAAGACTGCTCTGACAAACAGATTTGCTGCAGTGGAGAATATGAAAGACACAAACAGAAAATGTCTGGCAAAGAACAGAAATTAAACTTTTTCCAGGGGAAAAGGGTGATGAGAACAATTGGGTTTGTTTGCACTTAAAAATGGGCTCGCACATAAAACAGGCCAAGGATAATTTTCCGGGTCAGAGTCGAAGTGTCATAGCATAGTCCATGTCCATCAAGTTAAACCCTCTTATTGACATGAGGTGCTCACATGCAAAATGTGTACTGGGAATGATTCCTGACTGGAGAGAAGTCTGAAATGGTGGCTGGGCACTAAACCCTGCTATTGACTCTGCTATTTAACTGTGAGAAAAAGTAAGGCTCAATTGCCATAGTTCTGTTTAGTTTCCTAGAGCAGGTGTAGCCTGGGAGAGTAGAGTCCAAGGAGACATGAAGATAATACACAGAGACCTGCAGTGGAATGCCATGACCTCAGGACCAAAGAAAAGCAGGGAGGAAAAATGCTGGGATTCCTCTCAAATCCAAGAGAGGTCAGACCTAAAAACCTGGGAAGCACCTTACCTAGAATTATTCAATTAGCCATCAAAGTCACCATATTTTGTCCCCAAAGTGTGGGCAGTGAACAGAAGTATGCAATGCGAGACAAAAGCAAGGATATGAGATACAAATCTGAGAAAACCTGGAAAACTTTCTATTAATTTTTAGGTGAGGAAGTGGAAAGAAATGATTCTGCTGGTTTCATACTAAAGCAGGTCTATTTAGTTTAGTTTAGGGAAAACAGTCAAGAGAGTGTTATTTCCATTGATTCTCCTAGTGCAATTAAAGAGACTTTTAATTTCAAAGGAGAAGAATGGAGACTTCACAAGAGAAAGAAAACAGGTAGATTACTGATTAATAAATCAGAGAAATGTTCAGCCAAAAATAAGCATTTATGAAAAGAGAACATTTTCAGGGGAAAAAAGTCAGATTAAGAGACTGATCTGCAGCACATGGAAGAAGAATGTAACTTCTTTAGAGCAATACTACTTCAAAATTTCCATATTAAACAAGTGGACAAAACTTGAAATGAAGAACTCCCAGCCTAACTGAATAAATCAGCATGTCAGAAAATACTACTAAAATAAACAGAATATTAACAATGACTAAGAAAAGAAGCAGGAAAAATTTACATCTTGGAAGGTTGAGGGAGACCTGTCAAAACTCCAGAGGGAACGTATGAATGGTGCAAGAAAAAAAAACAAAGCAAAGGAAGTGTAAGAAGAAAGTAGTTGACAGAAAGATACTGTTAAGCTTGGTTTGAAAATTAAATTGGCATCAAACTCAATTCTCTATCAAAGCTTGGGGCACACAGTAGCAGAATTGCTGTGATGCTTTCTAGTGATAAAGAGAAGTACTTCACAATGACACTGCCATCAGAGATGGGGAGCAACCCAGCACAAACAGCAAACCTAAAAATTAGACTGGATCCTATCATACCTCTATGTGGATCTAGTCTATAGTCAACATGGAAAAGATCAGAAAGTGACCCAGAAAGGGACTAAATTATCTTAAGAATTCAAATATTAGGAACAACATAAATTTCTGTAGTACAAAGGGAAAGTTCATTCATTTAGGAACAGATAGGAGGAACTGAAAGTATTGTACTGGTGGTACTACTATGCACTAGAATATAACAGTAATTACTGTTTATTTTCACTGGTACTGCTGGGATTTCATGTAGAACAATCTAAGCACTTCTTGTTCTTTATATTCAGCAAACATGAATTCAGACTAGACGGGAATGGAACGACTATCCAAATCAATATGGAAGCAAAAAGTCTTTTCAAGAAGAGAGAAAGCAGCCTGACACTTCTATCTAGAAAAGTCTGAGAGGGTGATTACTGATCCCTGTAAATCCACGGAAAGACAGAAGAGCCATATAAGCTTAAGGATGGTGTTGTTACAGGCACAAAATAAAGCAGACAATGGTACATTAAGGCTGAAGACTGGAAATTATGCATTAGTCTATGAGCCTTTGCAGAAAAACAGTGGCATTTAAGGAACCAAACCTAAATATTTTTAGAGCCTAGTTTAATACATTTATGACCAGCATCAGAAAACAGTTGCTCATGATAGGAGGTAGTCCTATGATCCTAAGGATTTTGATAGTCCTTTCCATTTTTTTTGCTTCAGAAATGCTGCAGAACTTAGCTAAGCAGAAACAATTAAGAAAATGATGAAAATATGCATTCTCTGCTTCTTAGACCAAAGATACAGAGCTCTTACAGAAAAACTTTTTGTTTGCATACATTTACACCTAAGGTTAAACATTACCCTGAAAGGTGAAGCCACTCATTGCAACATCAGATGGTATTTTTCCTCAAACGCTAATGGGTTTTTAGAAAAACAAAAAGAAAAAAATCCTACTAACCACCTATATCAAAGATTTAATGAATGTTTCTAAAATAAAAACTATGTCTATAGCTGACAACTATGCAGAAAAACACACAGTATTAAAGTCCTATGACATTAAAATACTCTGGTCCATTGCACTTTTTATGTTTCATTATTAGATGCATAATTATGTCAGGGAATGCAGAGGCATTCCTAAAGACAGAGGAAGACAAGAAGAAAGATTTTCAAATGCACCAAGAACCAGTAATCAGTGGAAGGGGTGACTAAATGCTATTCCCCTTTTGCATATAGATTTCATAATTTCTGCAATTAATGACGTACATAGGGCTACCATTTATATAGAAAAAATCCATGCAATCATAGCAATAAATCTGGGACTTCTGTCAGAGCAACTGCTCTACAACTGGATATCTTTTTTTTCTCTGAGAAATTCTTTCCCTTAAAATCTTTAGTCAAATTTTGCCTTGACTACAGAAACTGGCTGCATTGCACCTCCAGCAAAAAGAAATGCTTTCATAATGCAAAACAATATTATAACAGACCTGTTATGCTACAATGACTGGAATTGGTAGAAAACAGCAGTTTTCAATGAGGTATCTAGTTTAATGTGATGATCTTCTTCTTCTAAACTATCTGATAAATCCAAGTCAGTCAGCCTGCTCCCAAAAACTCTGCCTGCATAAGACACTGCATTTATTAAACATTTCACATTATTAATTAATGTAGCAGAATAATGTTAAAAATATCTTCTGAACTATTTAATAAGATCTGGAGCAAGTGGTGGACAAGATTCAAGGAGATTCATTCCCATGCATTTTCCCAGCTCCTTCCATTTTGCCCTTTCCTGGCTTTTCTCCCAGAATGCTCATAATTTTTTTTCCCCTTCAGTGGTTATTTTTATTAAGAAATTTTATTGAGAAAACCAACTTTCTAGATTGCTGCTTATTAGAATATACGTGACAATTTATACCATTTTGTGGCAAGAAAAGAATTGTAAAGAATAGAAGGCACTTCAATGAACTATTCAATGACGGCAGAATTCAAAAAAATCTCTGAACTTTAATTTGTCTTTCTGGTATAATTTGGGAAATGTGATGGCCCTGCAAACAACTTAATAAAGCACTAAATGTTGTAAATGAATGTTGGCACTTTACTGGTAGAAAGTAGTGACTATTCTCACATTTTTAGGGTTGTGTGTGTGTGTGTTTATTACTCTATTATGCTGTCATTACTCATGATAATTCCTATTAATATTGTAAAGATTTATTTTCCATTGGCATATAGCTGGCTGCTTATATCAAACAAGGAATGATATTCAGGTGATGTGGGGAGAAAACTTGTATATTGTGCTTCACTAGCAGAGGAATAAATTCAACTGTGAAAAACTCATTATGTTGTGAAAATAGCGGAAAGACAGACATTCTTAAGTTATATATTTGCTATTGATATAGATAAACTCATAAAAGTTAATGATGGAAAGGATTTTGAAAAATGACAATAACTAAAATGAGGCTGCTAAGTGCACTAAATATGAGTGCACTGTTAACCAATTAAAATAAGCACCACAGAGACTTTTTTCAAAATCAAGTAGACTCCATTACATTTTAAAAATTGGTTAAAAAGTTGACTGAAAATCAGTTTCCACTACTAAATACAGACTTGGGAGCCTAACTTTTTGAAAATATTTTAAAAATTAAAAAAAAACACAAACAAAAAGATTTTTAAAAATGACTTACTGATGTCCAGTGGTACCTTTCATTCATTTTTGGGGTGCATTTTAAAAGGCACTAGTGAGATTTTTTTGTTCACTAATGTATTTGAAAAACTGTGGAATAAGATAGTTTTCAGAGTTCTTAGCCATAACAGTGAAAATTTCTCAAGTATCTAAAATTGCTTAAATGTTAGTTGCTTACTCCTGACATACTCATTGCATCTGAAATGTGTGTTGAGTGTTGACTGGGAATTCATGTGAAACCCTGGAGAGAGGCACAGGCTTAGAACAATTGCTTCTTGGGCAGAGCAGCAGCTGCTTCCATGGAATATCTCTGAGAAAGCAAGCAGTGTCATCAAAAATACTTTGGTTTTGAATCTGCATTCAATTTAGCTCAATGTATTTCTGCAATTACAGACATTAAAGAAATACACAGCATCAATTATTTCTGCATCAGTAAATCTGATAAGATATTAATTTCCTCATGTCTTGCTACAATCCAAGTATCAATTCTGGCTTTTAACAGTAAAATAGAGGGAGGGGCAATTTTAGATTGTTATCAGTCACGACAACAAAGCAGCAAAGCCCACCTTAGAAGTTGGGTGACTAACTGGCACCAAAGGTGCTCTGAGCTCTGACCTGTGCTGGCTCTGCCTGAGAACAGAACCACAATTACTGAGTTCAAGATCACCTCCATGCTCTGCAGCCATTGCTACACAGATACATGCCAAGCTGAGCTCAGTCTGAGGAAGGGGTCAAGGAGCAAAGTACACGGGATAAAATGAAAAAAGATCAAAGTAAAGACACTCAGCATAAACTTGTTAACCTAACAGATAACAGAGGCATTTAAAAAGAAGAAACTAAATATAAAATTCACTGTAAACAACTATAGAGTTCATGTGTGATGCTCCCCACTCCACATTAATTACAAATGAGAGGAAGTCAGCATTTTCTCATGTTTGATATGTGCAGTATAAAAATGAGCACCGCTTGAAGCTCTGTCTCACAAGAACACGTGGGAAATTTCAAGTGCAGTCTAAGTATGATACATTTCATATGTTTGTACAAGCTGGTAAAAATAGTTTTCCTAAACTAAAAATCATGTGGCAATGAGTGCAAAGAAAATTGTTTTATTGAGTAGCTGACTTGCAAATGCTTTCATTATAGGATGGCAGTGGAAATGATTAGACAAAAGTTGATTACTTCACACTCTTATCAGACCACTGTTAAAGATTCTTGCTGCAGCCCCTGGTTAGGGTCACCAGTCCTCCAAAGACATGCTTAAAAAAATCCAGAAAAACCACCTTATGTAGAAGTCTTCTCCCTCTCCCTCTCTCTCTCTAAGGCACGAAATATGTTTTCTGTGGCCCTTACAGGCAGGAAGACTGATTTCAAGACTCCTCTTTGATAAGAGACATTGAGAATTAACATAAAAATTCAACACTTGTATAAGACAATTTTCTCATTTGCATCAAGGTAATTTGCAGATGTGTTCCTTTGAAGCAGAGAGAAAATGAACAGACCACTGCACTAAGTCTCAGTTAACTCCATACAGGAAAGTTGTTTCCAGAACATGTATGATTTGGGGTTTTTTTTGCAGAAAGAAGTCAACAGTGGGATACTCATCTCTAACCCAAACATAGACATAAATGCCAACTAATTTGTAGAGATAGATATACAATGGAAAACGTATTAATTAAAATGCTCATATTGCCTCATATTTTTAAACTGCAATTTTAAAACTTCCTGACATTTTCATTTGCACTCTGTTAACCCCAGTTGTTATTTTTCACTTTCTCTTGGGAAAAGGTAGAATAAGGACTGTAGAAAAAGAATCCAGCTCTCACTTAAACATTAGAAAATAGCTCATAATCACTATAAAGTCCTGTGCCATTAGATATATAGCACCACTCTGCCACTTTTTCTTTATTAATTATTTCCTTTTGAATAGCAATCAGTGAATCCAGATGTTTGAACGTGAGAGATCTTAGCTGTGGCACCTGGATCCTTCACTGATTCCAAACGTAAGTCTGTTATTGGCATTTAAACTGAGTCACACTCTGTGTAAGTATTTATACTGCCTTTGGCTTGCTGTGTTATTGTGCATTTATTAATAAGCCGGTGTGCTTACATTTTGACTTGGGAATACTCTGTGCACTTTGGAAGAAATCCTATCCCCATTGAAGTCAATGGGAGTTTTGCCATCAGCTACAAGAGAGCCAGGATTTCATCCTTTAGTTTTTGTTCACAGAGAGCAATAGAGCTCACCTTAGGAAGGGCATTCAAGAACCTTTCAGGCCTGTAAGATTTCATTACTTATCCATTAAAAAAATCTGCTAAGGGAAGAGATTAAGCCAAAAAATCCCAGTTGCTCTGTCTTTGTGTTATCAGCACACGCATAGATCTCTGACTTGGACAAGGGTTGGCACAGAACATGCTCAGATTGAGGCTCTCAAACCAAACAGGAGACAGCAGGTAAAAGCTACTGAAATACAAAGTCTTTGGCCCAAAGTTACAGTCAGGGTCTTTTGAGATTACAGCTCTCCTAGAATCCTCTGGATAAAAGCAGTTATGTGCCATGTTGCCATGGACCCTCCCAGCGGTAGGTTTGCATTTCTGCTCCCTTACAACACTATGCAGAAGCCACAAATATTTATAGTTAAAGATGCATTATAAAAGCAAAAATGCAAAATCAAATTGAAACAAAAAACCCCCACCCAAAAACCCAAAGCAAATCAATGTTTAAATTGAGATTCACCATGTTTTTTTATGAGGTTTTAAATACTTTCTAAAGACAGAAGACTCTTCCTAGAAAACCCTCTACAGATTTAAGAAGAATTTCTCATGAAAAAATACTACTAGAAAGCAAAGTGTATTGAGACCAGAGCCTTTTTTTTTTTAATTTTAAACCATTGTTTTCCATGAAAAGGGAATGAAAAGTGCTGGGAAAACTTCTGTGTGTTTTTCAGTGTCCACGTTATTTTGCCAAAGAAATCTAGGGCAAATTTATTTTAGTTAAACATTTATTTGGTGACCACTGTTTCTACAAAGCTTATTTTGCTATCCTCATCATTAACCATTTGTTTCTCTGAGTGCCAGTGAGTGCCACACCATTCCATCTACAAAGAGGTGTAAGGAAGTATTGTCTGTTAAACATAAATTGCAGAACTAGTTTTCATGGTTCTAAATCTTGGAGTTTGCAGCTTAATATAGTTTAGGTCATGAACCATTCCCACTGCTCTATAGTGAATCATAAAGCATATAAATCCCTATTACCTCAAAGAAAAGAAATAATATGTAAGGTACATGGCTGTAGGGTTTTTTCATATGACTGAATGCTTATCCACTAGGAATAGAATGAAGGTTTAGTTGAAAAGCCAACTTACCAGAGTAATTCTCCATGTGCTCACTCCCAGCTTGCAGTAAATGCAACTCAGTGTCAGGCTAAGTTCACATCTCCATAGGGTTAAGCATATGTATGCCAACAGCTAGATCAGCTTAGCAGACATGAAATAACTTCTGAAGCCAGAATATATTGAGCCTTTATCTGAGCTAGAAGATGAACACTAATATTTAGTGGGTTTATTTTAATAAATACAGTATTTTGGTCATGGATTTCTGAAGTGGACCACAATTTGATTACAATCCTTGTGATCTATCTGAACTTTACATCTACTCCTCCTAAAAGCTGCATAAGCAGTAACAAATAGTCAACACATTCCTACCAGGAAAAACAATGATGTCAGGGAACAACAAATGGTGAAGAAAGAAAGAATTTCATATTAATCTTACAAATGGTACTCTTTTGGAACTAAAGCTTTGCTCTGCCACACATTGACAATAAGGAGGTGCAGGCTTATACAGTGCCTAACACAAATGAGGAAAAACCCTGCGAGATTCACTGTTCTTATTCAGCCTCCTGTTCTTGGGCACTGATCTGGCTAATCTTTTGAGATTCACCTATAGACATTAGAAAGATGTACTTTCTTCCTGGGTATTTATCATTCTACTCCTCCACCTGCAAGTGCTGCAGGAGTGAACATGTGGAGCAGAACTCCCCATGCTGAGGACCCAGTAGCCATAGCAGGCACGTTTTGCAGACTCCAGACTGGTTTTGATCTGGTCCCACAGACAGTGCAAGGACTGGAGATCTTAAGGTGCACTCCTGCTTTAATCTCATTTCAAAGGAATACAGTTTGTGCACTGCAATACAGCTCTGTGATGTGAACCAAAGCAGAATAAAGGGGAGGTTTTCTTTAGGAGCACGTACTGCTCCAGATTCAAAAGTGAATGTAGTTGCATCTTCAGATCATCTGAAGTAATTTACTTCTTTTTAAAGTACCTACCTGCATCACAATCCACTTCTCACTCCCCTGTCTCTTCCTCGTAATAGAGATAGGCAGAATAATTACCAAAAGGAGTGTCTTGTGTCTCCCTTTACCCCTGAAACACTGCCAGCTGTCACGGGGGATCTTTAGCTATTTGTGGTATGGCAATTTTGTTTTTCCTTTTTTTTTCTGTTTCTTTTGGTTGCTTCTTTTTAATTTCTTTGCTTTTATTTTGTGTACTTAGGAAAGTAAAAGGGCTACAGTGTCTCTTCCACTAAAGAACAAGTTAGATTAAGAATCACTTATCAGAAAGTGATGTTTTAAGCTAGGGTTAATTCAAGGCATCAGTATATTATCACTATTATTGCCATCTCCCCAGGAATTGAAAAGATGGTGTTAGCCTTCTTTTGCCAATTCTACCTTTGTAAGAAACAAAGCTCAGCCTTGTATTCTTTGCTTGCCCAGGACTCCTCATCTAGGTAGGAATCTTGACACAGCATGCAATGCTGGGCTATGCAACACAGACCTAATATATAAATAAAAGTAAAAATAAAATGTTCTTCAAATTCATTTTCTAAATTATTGAGTAAGAGGAGTGGTGACTGGTTTGCATTACATCTTTGCCTATCAGATAAGGGGCTGAGCAGTCACCTGGAAGCTGACGAAAGTCAAATAGAACATGTATGGACTGAGGAGAGTCTGGAAATCCTAACTTCCATTTCCTGGACAGTCGGTTTAACTCTCTAGACTGTTATACACAAGTCTGATGCTTCCTCCAGCTGTACTCTTGGATGAAACTGTCTGTGACTGCTGTACTTTGCGCTGAAATAAATGCTGTCCATGTGTTTTAGAGGTGCCGAGAGACCACTGGTTGAACTGACCTCCCTGAAGAGCTGAGGCTGAAATGCCTTGTTTGTAAATCATAAACAGCCTGAAGGGAGACAGCAGTACTGAGAAGCCAAGACAGTGATGCTTCAGGGAACATAAAACATTTTGGCACTAAATTAAGTTTTTCACTAAAATAACAAGCACCCACAAAACCGTAAGTGTCCAGATAAGATTTATAGCTCTAATAGAGCTCTTTTTAAGCTCTAATGAGCTCAGTCGCTTAAAATCCTAACTGCATTCAATATCATGCACCCAAAGGTGTTTTTTTTCCTTGCCCTTTGAAAGTAAATTGATGAAATTCTGGCTTTGGGCTAATCCAGAGCACTTCCATCAACAGTATTCTACATGATCTCCCTGTAAAACATGAATGTTAAAAATAACCAGGTAAGTTTGAACACTGGGAATTAATAATGAAATTTACACCTGGATTTTATTTCTGAAATTTACAACTGGATTTTTTTTTTTTTTAAGAATAGTGATTTGCTAATAGCTTGCATTGTTTTTCTAATCTAAAACAATTAAACCCAAAGAAACGAGAATAATGGCTACAGCCAGTTTACGAAAGCATTTAAGAATCTTGTGATACATAAAGGCACCTGATGGAAATATCAGTTTATGTTTTTCACTTATGCTGCTACTTCAAGCAATCCCATTTATGTCACTTGTACTACGCTGCCTGGATGCCTTAAGGAATTCTCTTCCAGGAGCAAGTCTCTTTAAAATTCCAACTATTAAAACTGTAACAATAGGTCTGTTTACTTGATTGAAAAATGCAAAGGTGACATTTATTGAAATATCACATGAATTTTCTTTGCTCTTCCCAGAAAAAAAAAAATTAAAAAAAGTTCAGGTGAAAAACAAATACAATACAATTTGAATTACTTATCTGGCTTTAATTTTACAAAAAGTGTATCAGTGTGCATCTGGCATTACATTGGCATGTATTAAATTTTTTTTCTATCCAAAAGCTACTTTTTTTTGTTTATTTATATCTTATTTTCATGTCTGAGTAAAATTCAAACATTGCTATATAAAGCTGCTATTAATTAACAGTACTGAAAGACAAAGACTGTTTTCCTTTTTTAAAGTAATTTCTTTATTCAACAAATTAAAGCATACATTTGCTGGAGAGCAGTGTTTCCTTCTGCTAATTTTACATGATTAACTTCAAGTAATTTATTTGTTTTTCTGTAACTAACTCCATGAGCTCAGTGCCATGCAGCAGACATATTTATTGAGCCGTGCAAAGGTTGCAGCCAAAAGAGATTTGCTATGTGCAAAGTCCAGGTATCTGGCGTCTTAGCAATTAAAGGTAAGTGGTATTTCTTGCTGCTTCTTTATAATCTGAATGAGTTCAGGTAGAACAGCTTCTTTATAACTTCTCTGATAAGGACTGGGGTAAACAGGAGGTACAGGCAGTCACTGGTTTCAGGCTTGAGTTCGTTCACTCATGGACACCAGTTTTAACCTACATGCGCAATACTGATAAACGGCAGTAGAGTCAGCACTATTGATAAGGCTCGCACTCCCTGCACAAATATTTCACGGGCCTTGCAGCTGAGAAAAACCACAAAGCTATTTGTCAAAGTTATTTTCAGCTAAAAACCTACTATGCAGCACTTGCAGCATACCTGAGCCTACCCTGCCTGAGCACCTCCACATCCATATAAGAGAGAGGAAGTACCAGGAGATAGTCCTGGGAGTGTTTTCAATAAAATTGGATCTGAACCATTATATCCAGGACAGTTCCATTGTCTACTATGAAACAGACATCACAACTACTTATCTCACCTCATTCTCCACTGGATGATAAAACAAAGAAGGGGGTGGGTGGGGAAATCCCAGTGGGAATGATAAACTCTAGCCAGAAAAGTGAGATAAACAAGTGAGCAAGTACACAGTCATCAACAGGTATCAGGTATATGTCAGCTGTTTAAATGCACTCCTGACTAAGTACGGAAAAGAACTCATGTTCCACTCCCAGATAATGGTCACCAGGAAACAGTACAAATTTATTAAAATCCCATTATTATGGTGCCCATTTCTCAGTTGTCAGAGCTGCCACTGTGATGGCTGGTAATTAACTGCAAGACCACCATACTCTATACAAACTGGTGCTCAAGTCTTTCTACTTCCAAAGAACAGGTTCCCTTTAATTTCTTGTGACAGCTGGTGACACAGTGGTGGCTCTGCCCAGTCCTGTTTTATGGCTCAGATACATGCTGATGTGTAAGACCATGACAGACCTAACTGCGTTTCAGTCTTGTTTCTTTCCCAGTGACAATTTCTTAGCATTACACACAGGTAGGTTCAGTGCATGTTCATTCCTTTCATCTCAGGTGGGAAGGAAATAAAAAGAGAGTAACAACACCTTGGCTACACTCTTCCAAAAGGTCAGGCAACTGGAAAAGGCCAAAAGAAAATTATCTCCTCTTCCAGAATCCATTCCTATGGCAGTCAGTTACTTATCATGACTACATAGACCTGGCAGTTAAGAGCATTTAATCCCTGAAGGATTTAGGATTTTAGTAGATACACTATAAATAAGCTACACTGGATATTTTGGTTAAAAAGCACCAACACGAATGACAATGCTGTTAGCAATATTGGAGTTACTGCTATTTAAGGTTAGAAGGTATTTTCAAGTCTGAACTGTATCCCTGTGTTCTGGCAGGAAATGTTTTAAAAATGGTTTCAGAGTACAGAGATATTTCTGCAGCATTATAGGGATTTAAAAGCATCCAATTGACACAGCTGAAGAATTTTTTCAAAAGCTGCATCTTTTGAATCTGGACCACCCAAAATACATGTCTTTCTTATATTTGATATCAACTTAGATCAAACGTTATGTAAATTTGTGCCATTACCTTACATATCCTTTAAAATTTGAGGGATTCTGTGCTATTTATGCAGCTGAATCTTTAGTTTTCCTATTTTTTTACACAGAAAGTAAATTAGTTTAACAATTATGGCTATATTATGTATCTTTTGTCTTCATTTGTGGTAGTAACAATAATCCAAACTTTGTACAGGAAAGTTCATAAATTATGGGGGGTAAGCACTGAAAGGTTGATCCCCTTTACTAGTTTGATCATAGAACTGCACAGGAAATTAGGCTGGCAGAGAACTCAGGATGCCATCTGGTCTCAAAACACAGGTGAATTCAAAGTCAGATCAGGCTCCTTAGGGCCACATCCAGATGACTTTTGAATAATCTCTAAGGATGGAGATTTCACAATCTCTGGGAAACCTGGGCTTCCATATGATCACGCTCCCAATGAACTTTCTTTTCTGCATGCAAGTGGAATTTCCCTTGCTGCACTTTATCTCTCTCGGTCTTCCACTGTTCAACCCTTGGGAATGTGCAGCTCCACTTTCTCAAAGATGGATCCAAGGTAGTTGGAGGCAGCAACAAGACCACTCTAGAGTTTTCTTTTTCTAAGGCTGGACAAATGCAGCTGTCCCACGTCACATGTCACATACTCCACAGTCCCAACCCCGTTTCCAGACTCTCTTCAGTTTGTCAGTTCCTCTCTTCTCCTTCAGAGCCTCAGGACTGGACAGCGTATCTCAGATTTAGTTTGAAGAATGCTCCATAAAAAGGAATAATAACTTCCCTAGATCTGATGTTGTGATTAAATTCAGTTATTTTCATTAGTCTGACTCCTGGAATTAATATAGACCAAGAAATCTAGTATTTGTAGAATAAATTGTGTGAACAAAGAGTGCCCACATATATAAGGTCAGGGTCATGATATCGATGTGTAAATTTTATAGGGTAACATATAAGGTTTTAGCTCCATAATACCCAATTGTAACAAAAGAGAAATATTGTAATTAATTGAAATTCTTTAGCAGACATGGACCAGCACTCTGTGTAAGCAAAGCAAAAAACTATCATCAAATTAAAGTAATGATAAAAGACAGTGTCTATATGCCTGGACCAGAAAAGAAAAAGTTAAGTCAGTGGTTAAAAAGGCCCAGAAGGTAATGAATGCAATTAACAGCATTGAGTGGTAATAATGTACAATCATTAGCAGCACAGCAATCTTCAAGACAAATCCAGGATTTTAAATTTCTAGATATGCACAATTTCTAGTATGACTTAGCAAATGGTTACAGCGTGTTTACCACATTCAAGGGACAATCTCTCAAGTTTTAAGGTGCTGTTTTGCAGATTGAGCTATCTTCATTTGTTCTGCTTTACCATTGGATCAGTTATACTGCTTATCTTCAGTGATTTACTTCCTGCAGTTACCATGACTGTGACTTATTTCATTGACTCCAAGGAAAGCTTGATGTCAGAAGTCACATGGATTAGCACCATTACTCTTTAGTCTATTTTGTGTAGTCCTGTTGGTGAAGATTGCCTGCAAAAGTTTGTGGTTTTTTCCCTTGAAAATTACCAATACATCTTTACCATTCATTTGTTTGCAAGGACCCTTTTCTCAAGCCACTGTTTTACTGGTTTTTAGAACACTCTTGAAATGTGGCCTCAGTCCATCTGGGCAAACACACTTAAGTGGCATACATCAGCACCATCTCCTATGAGGGAAGAATAAAATGATCAAATAAATTTGTACTTCACAAGCAGCTATGAATTTCTTATACAGTAAGACTTTCCTAGAGCAGGCATACTTAAGAGATGCCCATTATCAAGTCTTCCTCAATTCTGAAGTATCTGGAAACAAAGACATAGAAATTGGATCTGCTCATCCCAAAATTATTTTAGTTTGATAGAAAATGACAGGCACTGCTTTACATGGTGCTAAGTATCACTTGCTTTTAGTGCTATAGGATTTTTTTTCTATTTAGGGGGAAATAAAGGTTTCGAGACACAATTTCAAGTCAGTTCATGAAGGTGGAAGCCTTGTGAGATGAACTTAGAGAACCATTGGTATCACAGTGCTGACCTACTCCTTATTGAGCAATTAAGTGAGATTGAAAACAAATTTATCAGAACTAGGCTGTCTCCAGCTCTGTGATTTCAATGGCATCTATGTGAATGTTCTTATTTTAAGGCAAATAATTTGATAAATAAATGTTGAGTTTGATGCGGCACCGGTAAAGAGACCAAACATTAGTCTGCTTAACAAGAACTGAAAAAAGATATCATAAAGACAGGTGGGCATGTAAAGTGCAAAATAGGCAGGATTTATTTGCTTAAGGGCGAAATCTGGAAAGTCTGTGCAACCTCAAAACCCATTAAGATGTGAAGTTTTATGCGGCTTCAAAACCCATATGAGTGTATTACCTACATTATGGTTATTTCGGCCCAAAAATTTCTGTGTCTCACTTTAAGCATCAAAGCCAAGGACAAAGCCAGATCAGGACAGAGTTCTGAAAGAGTCTCAGAAGTTCATAGCTATTAATTACTATTCATTGAAAATTAAAGCTGGAACAAAAATCCTATTACAGATATTTTTTTAGCACAAAATATCTCCAGTCTTTTGAAGTTCCTGGAAAGTTTCTAGATTTTAAAGAAAAATTATTTTTATACTTGTGTTTGATTCTCAGATTTAATACATTAATTAATTTAATATATTACTTGCTCCCAAATTGCTCCAATTTATGTTTTGTTTTGTTTCTTTTTCTGGGGGGTGGGGAAGTCCCCAAAGTGCCAAGACTGTTGAGAAAAACATACATCTTCAGAAGAATATTTCTCACTGAAACAACCTGGTTCCAATTTTTTTTTCTTTTCTCACATTTTTTTTGAATACTGAAAGGAACTGGTACATAGCTTGACTTTCAGCTTAGCTATTTTTTGAGAATTCATAGCAGCTTTTCTCTGTGTCTGTTGACACTGCAACTGAAGGTGTGACTGTGGGGGAGAATGGTCTAAGGAAGCACAAAATACATTACTAGAAGATGATGTCAGAGTAGAGGAGGAACTGAAGCATGTGTGTAAGGTGTCCCATGCAGCAGCACAATCCATAGTGAAGACTGTGCAATCACGTCTTTCCTGTTTACCCATGGCAGCCAGCTCAAAGCTACTGTGCTTATAAACTTTCTTATATTCAATATATATTTATATTCTGATTTTTATTTTGCTGGATATGTGCTCCTAGCAGCATATAGTTATTCGATAATGCTGTATTTTGTCAATTACTTATTTTTCTGCCTTACTTAACTATTTTTTTATGGAAGATTCCTCCTGATAACACCTTTGGGGGTTTTGCACATTGTGCAGTTCTTTCAGCGGAGGAGGGCGGAGATGGACACACATGGAGAATGATAAGAATTAGGTAAAGCAAACACTGCAGGGCTCAGATCAACAGATAATGCTCAATTTCAGACCACACTGACCTGTTCAGCTGAAAGATCACCCTGACACAGGCCACATGAAAGAAAACGATTCACTTCCATGAACTGCTATGACCATTTGAATGAATGCAACCCTCAAGCTCCTCCTACCTTTTCCAGTTCCATTATCCCATGGAACAAAGAAAATGGCAAGGAGAATGAGTAATTCCTACTTTCAATAATCCTCCTTTTACATTAGGGAAGTAACAATGTAGTCTGTCCGATGAAATATGTAGAAAAATCACTATGTACCATTTCCAGTGGAAGTGAAGGCAGGTTTTTAGAGTTTCACAATAGCATTATTTATAATTATCAGGATTATTGTACTGATTAAGATACACATATAAGATTCTCATTTAATATATTTGTAATCCATGTTCTTAAAGTATGCATAAGAGCACTGCACTACTCTAGGCATTCGCAGGGACAGAAAATGACCCAGCAGGCGTCAACAATAATTTGAAGTAGCTAGACCTGAAAATCTCCACTTGTAATAAACACAGACCTGCTTTTCCTACACAGATTAAGTACTATTAATTTGTGTGGTAATTTACTAATACATTGATCAAGAGGACAATACAATGTAGTTTCTATTAACTGAAAGCTCTTAATAAAGCTGATGATATATTGCAATCAAACACAGGAGAGGACAACTTCCTTCTCACAAACCTCACCTAAAATCCAGACAGAAAAGGTATATGAAAATTTTCTCTCTGATGGAGGTAGGTTTTGTAATGGTGTAATGGTAGGTTTTGTAATATAAAGTGTGAATTCCCTTTAATTATTAAATAATTGAAATGATAAATTTAATTTGACTTTGTTTGCTGTGTTTTAAACAAAATAGAATTTAATTGTTCCATACATGCAACTATCAAGCAGAGTAAAGATATTTTATTTCAAACCAAAAAACCATTTGTATCTGAACATTTCAAGAAAAACAGCAGAAGGAAAAAAAAACCCATCAAACCAAACAAATTTCATATGAAGCCTGTCAAGTAAGAACTGAGTCATGTGTAAGACAGCTGGTGAAAGCAACAGACTGGATTTGATAGATCAGGAGGTTCCTTTCCATGCCATGCCTTTAATTTCAGAAGCATACATTACCAGTACTTTATTTTCTTCATAGAGGAAGAATGAAAAAGCTGTATAGAGTATAGATACAGTTTTTAGATGAGGTTTCTTTTACTGAGTTCATATTTACCTCCACATGCTATAGATACAGCAGTAGCAATCTTAGCAGATCATCGTTTACTACTCAAGACCATACTGGGTATATTAAATACTGGTCTCAGCACATGAAGTATTTCCAGCTGATAGATATGTTCAGCAGCATGTGGGAATTTTGTGCACACAGGGGTTGTACATGTGCATAACTTTACTTGGAACTGTACTCATTTTGAAGATGAGTGGCTGCCTCAGTACTTGGAATCTGTTCTTAACCTACAAGTGGAACACTTCATTAACAACACCCAGTAATTCCTTACAGCTTTTCAGTTTAGAACATTCCCTGTTACTGTATAAAGAAATATCTATATATATATCTATATATATATATAAGTATTTTGATAAGAATTTATATGGAAATCCATGGGGTAATATTTGGAACCATATTTGTTCAGCCTTTTTTAGGCAATCCTTGCAGCATATCTATGTAGAACATAAAGGGGCTTGGTTTTGCACTGAGGCAGTTGAGCTGGTAACAGAAACTTGCGTACAAGGTCTGAATGTGTTTTACAAGGCTTAGAATGCAAAGAAAAGTAAAGTATTTGAAGCAGAAATCTCCACCTGCCCAGAAGCACTACTTTACATGACGGGGAAGGGAATACTTAAGAGTAGACTGAATGCCGGGAAAAGAGCTTAGCACAAAGCCTGGATCAGGAGGTGCAACTTACATAATCTTTTGGATGTGGCCAAGCCCTGGGTCAAGAGGGAGTGAGTTTCCAAAGAAAAATCATGCTACTGAATACATTCTATCTTTCAACTGTGGCACGAACTTCTTTGGAGTGTTGATCCTACAAACAAATTCACAGCTGAAAATTTCAATAAATTGCTGACAGGCACATGGATGCCCTTCTGTAAGTCTAACTGGGCAAGCAGATACCCAAAGTGAAAATTTTTTTGCTCTGGGGACTTGAGAATCAAAACCAATCTGCAGCACAAACAATGAAGAGCCAGATAGACACAGAAAATCTGTCTGCTTTTTACTATCCATGCAGTATTAGTAACACATGTAATACTTTTCTTGTTGTTTAAATATATGGAGTTAAATCCTTGCCCCAATGAATTCAGTGGGAGTTTTGCCATGGACTTCAATAAGGACAAAATTTTCTCCCAGGGCTGGTGTGATTTTCAGCCTGTCTTTTTCCCTTTAATACATGTGATGACAAAATCCTGTACTTCATTTCCAAGGATGGATCAGCACCCCACAGTAATTAAAATTTCTGTACTATATCATATTTATCCAGTATATTGTCTGAAAGACCATAGTGGAGAAACATTTTTTGCTTTATTCTGTATAAATAGCTAAAATTTACCAGAAAAAACAACCAACCAACCAACCAACCAACCAGTTTTAAGGTATTTTAACTTAAAATCTACTTATAAACTAACCTCTAAATGGATGAAAATATGTATGCAGATATCTAAGTACACAGCACACTGCCTATCTGGAGGTAGGATTTGATTGTTCATTAAAAAGAGAACTAGTGCTAAAGTCCACACACACACATATGTGAACATCTCATGTGCTAATATAAAAGAGCAGGCTGTGCTGGAAGTATGAAAAACAAGTGTATGTTGTCATGACCATTGATGAGATCTGCTGGGAAAAGGGAACCTCAATCCATTCCATTCCTATCAGTCAATGCCAGTGCCAACAAGAGATGCCAAGAGGCTGGAGAGGGATCACAGGTCAGCAGAAGAGCAGCTGAAGAGCAGCACAAAGGAATTCCTGCCACTCCAGCCAGTAAATCTGCTTCACCAGGGGCTCAGTTTAAAGGCTTCTATGAAAATGCACATAGGACTGGGAATAAACAGGAGGAGTTAGAGATATACACACAACTGCAGGCCTGTGATCTCGTCGGCATCATGGAGACATGGTGGGATGGCTCCTGAGACTGGAGCGCTGGAATGGAAGGATACAGGCTCTTTATGAAGGACAGGCAGGGGATGTGAGGAGGGACTCTCACCCCCTATGCCACCCCCTATGCCAGTGACCAGTTGGAGTGCACAGAGCTCAGTCAGGAGCCTCAGATGAGGAGCCAGCCAAGAACTCGGGGGTCAGGATTAAAGGGAAGGCAGGGACAGGTGACATTGTAGTGGGGGTCTGCTACAGGCCACCTGACCAGGAAGAGTGAGGGAATAAGGTACCCTACAGACAGAAGCAGCTTCACATTCACAAACCTTGGTCCTCATGGAGGACTTCAGGCACTGAAATATTTATTGCAAGGACAACCAGCAGGGCTTAAGCAATCCAGAAGGTTCCTGAAATTCATTGATAATAACTTTCTTCTCCATGTCACAGAGGAGCCAACAAGGAGAGGTGCTGTGCTAGACCTCACTCTCACCAACAAGGAGAGACTGGTGAGGAATGTGAAGCTCAAGGGCAGCAGAGCTGCAGTGACCAAGAAACGGTGGAATTCAAGCCTCTTAGAGCAGTGAAGAGAGTGCTCACCGAACTCAGTACCCTGGATTTTAGGAGAGCAGACTTTGGCCTCTTCAGGGATCTGATCCACTCTCATCAGACCCCACCTGGAGTCCTGCATTTAGTTCTGGTGCCTTCAACATAAGAAGGATGTGGAACTGTTGGAGTGAGACCAGATGAGGCCACAAAGATGATCACAGGGATGGAGAATCTCTGCTAAGGAGACAGGCTGGGAGAATTGAGGTTATTCACTTTGGAGAAGAGAAAGCACTGGGGAAACCTTATTGTAGCCTTCCAGTACTTGAACATGGCCTATGAGAATGAGGAGGACAAACTTTTCAGCAGGGCTTGTTGTGACAGAACAAGGGTTAACAGCTTTAAACTGAAAGACAGAAAGTTTAGATTAGATATAAAGAAGAAACTAATTACTATGAGGGTGGTGAGGCACTGGAACAGGTTGCCCAGATAAGTTGTGGATGCCCTACCCCTGTAAACAATCAAGGTCATAATGGACAGGCCTCTGAGCAACCTGATCTAGCTGAAGATGTCCCTATTCATTGCAAGGGGGTTGGACTAGTTGACCTCTAAAGGTCCCTTCCAACCCAAACTCTGCTATGATTCTGTGATATTTAAGGTCTCTTCTAACACAAACCATTCCATGATACTATTGTTTGCACTATGATTTCAGATTTCACACTAACGGCCAATGAAAAAATCAGAAAAGAGTTTTAGAGAACTCATTGTGTTTGTAAACAGAGACAAGATGTAAAATATTTAACAAGTTGGATATAATGATTAACATTGCAGTCTAACATTGTAAGGCTTTTGACAAAAAGCAAATACTGGACTAGCTTAAACCATGGACATCAGCTTATAAAAGATTCTGACCCCTGCTACAGTAGGAAATGGAGATGTTCAACACTCCTAAACAGAAAGGCCTTTAGACCTGCACTATGAGATGGAAAAACTTTAGATACCAGAACCTTTTTCTTTTTTGATGTATGTTTTTATGTTTAAATGAAAACTGCATAGAGATTCCAGGTAAGACTACATTCCTTACACACTATGTGTCCAGTGCAAAGATGCATAGACAGTGTCCTGGGCAAAAAAATATTCTTTTCTTGAGAGGGTGGGAAGTTTGATTTTTACTTGAACGTCTAAAATTCGCAAATGGATTTAATAAGATTTTAAGGGAGTATGAATTAAGACTCTCAAGTGCTGTCAGATCTGCATAATCAAAAATGTGTAGCTACACAGACACCCACAGTTCATTAAAGTCTGCAAGAGGCTGTGGCTTTTTCTTCATATATAGCTTGTAGGGTTGGGGCCAGAACTTATTTAACTGATATGAACCATAGAAAGGAATCATGTTAAAAACCAGTAAGATTGTTCAGTTTGTCTCTTCAGAGACAACTAGATGATTTAACAGGCTTTGTTTCCATCTCTCAGCTCCTACTAAACAACCAAACTTTTGGATCTATAGATATTCAGAAATATAGTATTTGCTATACAAAATGGAACCATATGGATTTAAAAAACTGAAATTACTACAGTTCTACTCTGAAGATGGTAGTGCTTTTCCTGTATGGTCATTCTATTGCTCTATTAGCCCTACGCCTGCACTGCCAAGCTGAAGAAATGGGAATTTACCCATGGAGTGCCTAACTCTAAGCTTTCCTCTGAGGTGCTTTTATATTAGTTTTAGTTTAGAACAGGAAGTGAATCTCCTTACCATACCACCCCAAGACACCTGCTTTGGTCAGCACTGCTATTCTGCAGCACACCAATTCTTTGGAATGAAATGATCTCAAATGCTAGCAGACATCCAGGCCATGCGACTACACTAGAGCTAGTCTTAAATAATCCTCCCTCCCTTCAAACCTGTTGACTTCAATATTGGGTCACCAGCACCACTCATTTAACTTTGCAGATCTGCTCTGATTGTGCCACAGGAATTGTTGATGTAGAGGAGTCTCTCTTCCTGCACAGCAGGTACAGGTACCAGGGAAAACTGTAGTGGAGGGTTTTCTTAAGCACACCTCTGCACTGTGGGGCGAAATGATGCTTTAGGCTACAGAGTGATGTGAAATTACCCCACAGCCCCATCCATACAAATTGCATAGCAGAGAAACTCAATCTCATCACTAATATGGGTCTGTATCTCCACAGCTGTACTGGTGTGGTGTAATCTGTACGGCAAAACTCATCTATTTTGGGAGGCACCTACTAACAGAAATTCTACCTTTTGCTTTGTCCCACTATTTAACAACTCTCAGTTTGTTCTCTTATCTGTAAAATGGACAAATCTTCTGACACAAAGGGCAAACCTCTCCGCTCTGACACCTACTGTCACTGAAACATGCAATGTGTATTTTAAGAAGCAACAATAACTAGTGGAAGGTATCCCTGCCCATGACAGGATGGTGATGATTAAGTTCCCTTCCAACCCAAACCATTCTATGATTCAGTTATCTGCTACTGAAAGTATTTTGTAAAAGCTGTTTCTACCCTCTGATTTCTTATATGTAAGCTGCTGAATTACTGACCAATTCCATATAAGTGATGATATTAACATAGTTTAAAAGATGTGGAGGTGGTAAAATTGACCTGTGATTTAATAAACTATCTGAAATGAAATTTTGACTGTGTATTGAATAAACAGGTGCTGTAAATAGACTGAAAATATTTCAAGAGGTTACCTGGAAACACTGAAAGTAGCTTCAGACCGTGTGATAAATGTGATAACCTTTCTGGTGAAACTGTCCAGCACATGCACCCTCATACTTCATGGTGGAACACGCTGAATTGATCACTCCTGTGCTCCTTCCTTCTGTGGAACAAACACAAGTGTATTTCCAAGCATCCCGCTGAACTTGTGGCTGTTCCTGCCACCTCGTGGCAATCGCCCAGCTTAACAGAAACACAAACTAAGAACACATCAAGGATACACATTCAAACACAAAGTAGGAAAACGGGCACAAACTTTTGTTTTGAGATGACTGTTTTAAGTCCACTTGTTTTATCAAGTTTGTTGAATACTACAAAAAAACAGCGAAACTTTCAGACTTCAGGAGAAAAAAAGTATTATATGGATCTTGTTATATGAATGTTTCAGAAGAGACCCTGATTTTCCCAGGAAAACATAATAGAATGATATGATTATTTTTAAATCCCCAATTTCTAATTGTAAATGCCATTGTTTAAACAAGTAACCTGGGGTGATCTGGATAAAATGATTCACTTACTGTGAGATTTATCTTAGGCAGAGGTGCCTTCACTCTTCATTTTGAGAACCCCGAAATGTCCTGTATTTCCACTGTCACCACTCACTCAGCCCTCCATGTTACCTACATCTTCCCTTTCACAGCTATTTACTTAAAAGACAAACATAAATGCTATGACAAGGAATGCTGCAGTACCTTTTAGAAAAGCAAATAATGACATACCATAAAAAATGTTTCTGGTAATCAGAAATCACCGATGTATTTGTAGGTTTGCACAAGAATCAAGCTGAGAGGGATGGAACTAAGGCACGGAGTATTTCCTCTTGTCACACACTTCAGCACGTCATGAACTAACTCAATCCCACAGGAGACAGTTTCAAAGTACTTTGTTATGACAGACTGCCCTTCCTAAGAATGAAAAATAAGTTATCTATTTTAGAAACAGTTTTATGATATTAATATTCAGAAACAATCTTAGCAAAACTAAGGACAGATCCCAGAATAGCTGTTGGGCTTAAAAGCAGGATATGTGTTGTTTAATTCATCCTTCCCCATGTGGAATGAAAGCAGTTATGACCATTACATAATTCTTTGTGAAGGTCAGGCGCTGCAAATGGGATTCATTCCAGTCAGCACAAAGAACCAGCTCCATGAATGTTCAGCTATTTAGTCACCCCAGAAGGAATCATTAAGGAGAAGACTAAGACTTAAACCCTTCTCTATTTCTACACTGGGGAGATACTCTCATCCTTTTGCAGTCTGTGCCTCTTGCCTTCTTATGAGATACATGGTTATCTGATTTTGGGTATTTCCCCCCCCACAAGGAATTCAATAAGACTCACTTTCGAAACAAAACTCAAACAGAAGAGAAGATGCTGATAATTCCTGTCCTTCTTTTATATGGTATCCTAGAGATTGCAACCTTTCCCTGTCATTTTTCTACTGCTCAAATCAAAGCAAATACATATTTACCACCTGCCAAGAACAACTTAAGAACTCTGCAGCACCACTCTACTTGTGTTTAGACTGGGTGATGAATTTCTATATTATCCAAAACCCACCCTTTGGGTACTATTTTTCAGTATGCTGCTCAGTTTTTACAATAAAGGATAACTTTGCCTTATGCTCCCCCCCCACCCCCCCTCAAAACTGGTTTTTGTAGTTGTTCGAAGTTAGCTAGACCTGTGATTAGACATTATCTAAATTCATCAAGGTGCTCACTCACACAGCACCGTGTTCTACCTCCTGGCAGGCAGCTGGCAGCAGAGCTTCATTTATGATATTTTGAAGAAAACTTTTACTTTCTTTACAGTACACTTCATCCTCTCATAAGCACAGAGACTTTTTTAATTTTAGGTTTTCATTAAGTATTTTAAAGCATATAAAGAGTCACAGCAGAATTTTCCTGGTAAGACATTTCCGAGTGGACACAGACATATTCTGGAATAGGTCTTGTTCAGTAGTTTGATATAGACAAAGAACAACCTGAGGTTCACTTTGGGGTTTTGTATTAGTCAAGATTTGTTAAGAAAGTAAAGCCTCACATGATAAAATTATTTTTCAACTGTATTTTATTTTTGTCAATGAAATAGAAAAATGACTTACTAGAGTTTGTTAACCTTCCACACTGGATAAAAGAGAAAAAATATTTAATGAGTTCCTCACAATAGTGATGGAAGGAAACATTGGTAACAACAATACAAAATTTGTAAGGTTCAAGAAAGTGGAAAAGATGAAAACTCAGAGCTAGCTGTATTATTTTCATAGTACACAACACTGGGAAAACTGACACCAAGCAAAACTACAAAGATAAACTCGACGTTTTATCCAGAAACATGAAATTGAAGTTCTATCAGTGATAGACCTGTATAGCCTTTATTCTGAGAAGCTCTTACAAATACTTGACCCCGATAAATATGATGGTTTACCTGCAAAATCAAATTAAGAACTCCTGTAAATTTCAGGGCTAATCCAAGTAGCTACAATACCACTTTAAACATACATTATACAATATCATACAATAAATACAATACTTTAATATGATAGCCGCATTTGAAGATTACTACATCTCTAAGTATTGCAAACCCAGCTTTTCTCTCTCTTAACTTTGCAAAGTGTAACTATGGTGCAGCAATCCTGACATTTTGGGGAAAACAAAGGGCAAAAATTGAAGATAAACCCTTAGAAATTATTATACACAGCTCAACATCTAGAGTGCAATCAGTTACAGACATACCATGTTACATGAGTATACTTCATATGTAGTTTTCTTGATACTTCAGCTTATACTCTGTAAAAAAACCCCTAACAAAATAGAAAAGCAACACCGCCTTCAACCCCCTAGGAAAAAAAAAAACCAAACGAAAACCTGACGTACATACAAAAACAAGTGGGGCAGCACTTAGAACCCTGTTAGGATGAGGATGTTCTAGGCTTTTCTCAGCCTAGAGAATTTCTTTGTGCTAACGGGAAAGAATAAGAGCTCTCGAGCCGTCTTTAGGCAGCTCCAGGAACTTCTGCGACCCACGGGCCCTTTTTTCCAAAGCTCACGTGACATCTTAAACATACGACACCTGCAACATGCAAACGCGAAGGGGGGGGAACAAACAAGCAAGCACGCGAACAAACAAATAAATTACAACCTAGAAAGAAAGCGAACCAGACCGCAGTGCCCCGCGGGAAGGCGAGACCGGGACTCGAACCAGCGCTCCCACAGCTTCAGCCCGGACCCTCCTAAG
>NW_008240221.1:10850189-10850517 GCF_000691975.1 Corvus brachyrhynchos
TGCGCCGTCAGACAGGTCCGGTCAGAGCGGCTGCTTTGGAGCACAGGCAGCTCAACCTGTGTCTTGTGTCTTGCATTTGGTTGCATTTAAAAGTCCTTTTGTTATGTCATGAGTTGTCTGTAAGTTAGTGGTGTATGATAGAAGTATGCATTTTGATGGCTGAAGAGTTGCAAGCAAATACAAGTGTGTGAGCACTCCTGTTTAGAAGGTAGGTGGTAGGTGCCTGTGTGATGTTCCTTTGACCGGTGTGTTTTTTTGAGCTTCAGTGAAGAAAGAATAGCCAGACCATGCTTTTAGGGAGGTGGATTTAGTTTTGTAATTTGTTTTT
>NW_008240221.1:10850619-10925165 GCF_000691975.1 Corvus brachyrhynchos
CAGGCACACCTTCCCCTGGACCCGGTTGCTCAGAGCCCCATCCAGCCTGGCCTTGAACACTTCCAGAGGTAGGGCACCCAGAGCTTCCCTGCGCAACCTATTCCAGTGCTTCACCACCCTTACAGTACAATATTTCTTTGTAATATCTAATCCAAACCTACTCCCTTTCAGTTTAAAGACATTCCTCCATTTACTGTCGCTCTGTACCGTTGTAAAAGGTCCCTTTCCAGCCCCTTTAGATATTGGAAGGTGCTGTAAGATCTCTATGGAACCATCCCTTTTTCAGGCTGAAGAACCCAGATCCTGTAGCCTGTCTCCATAGGAGAGGTTCTCCAGCCCTCTTGTCATTTTTGTGGCCTCTTCTGGATGGACTCCAGCAGGTCCATGTCCTTCCTGTACTGGGACCCCAGAGCTGGATGCAGCACTGCAGGTGGGGTCTCAGTAGGGCAGGGCAGAAGGGCAGAATCCCCTCCGTGGACCTGCTGCCCACACTGCTTTTGATGCAGCCCAGGTTGTGTTTGGCTTCCTGGGCTGCAGGCACACGGTGCTGGCTCACGTTGAGCTTCTTGTCAACAAACACCCCAAGGACATACCAGCACGGCTGCTCTTGGTAAGAGAAGTAGTACAAGAATTTAGTTTATGTCTATTTTTCTAATGATTTTTCTATTCTCTTTCCTTGTAGAGAGATACAGAGTTGTTAATTACCAGGCTGTGTTTCCTTTAGAAGGTGTGTTACGAATGAATAAGCTGTATGAGGTGGAAAGGTGAGTAAACAGCAAAAGGCCATTCTGTAAACTGTAGAAATGTGGCTGTATCAGTGTGATGCTGTTACTGAGGCTGTGATAACAGGCAAGCAAATGTTAATGCACAAATTGTTTTAATATGTTATGTGTTAGTGCAAATAGGGCATAGTGAAGGGGGGGGAAAAAAAGGGAGCAGAACTTCAGTCAGGCCCCTTCAAAAGTTTAAGTCTCTGTAGTGATGAAATGTTTCTTCCAGGCAGACAGAACCAATTCCTTAAGGCTGTTTTCTTTCGTTAAAAGTACCCAGATTTTCACTTTCTCTTACAGGGGAAAATGGAAAAAAGGGGCCTTGCTGAAGCAGGAATTTGTTAGTTCTGGGTTTGGTACTGCTTTTACTGGGAGGGTTTTTTTTTGGTGGCTGGTGGTTTTGGTGGTTTTTTGTTTGTTTGTTTTGGTTTGGTTTTGTTTTGTTATTGGGTTTTTTTTTGGTTGGTTTTAGGAGATATGCGTCCTTCATCCTTCTGCCCTACTGCTTTACAGTAGGGGTGCTCATTTATGTATTTGAGTTGTTTGGGTTTTTTTATTTTTGTATTTTTTTTGTGATCTAGAATGATATTTTTTCTGAAGACAGGTTGTGTGTTCACTAGCTACTTCACATATGCTTGTGATGAAAACTATCATGACAGTTTCACTGAAGATTTTTTGCAGGCTAAGGAGGATCTTGCCCTGATAACTTGTAGTTGAAACTGAAAGTTTAAGTTCCAGCTTCACAAAAAAATGAATAAATCAAGGTTATCTTTGTCCAGACTATCCTTGAGTGTTTATCCACTGTCTTTGCATTTGATGTTGTCTTCCTCAAATTACGTTGTTAGAACAGCAGTTTATTTAGTGGAATTGCTTGATTAAATTATGGTCATGCACATCCTTTTTAAACAACGTGAAGTCACAGATTCACTGAATCACTGACATATGAATTGAACTGGACGCTAAGCTTGAAGACTGGATTATAGATCAGAAAAGTACCTGAATGTTTTGAAGATACTTAAACTGTAGAATTGGAGCGTTGAGACAGTACAAAACACAGCTGGCACAGTTGCTGTTTGATGAGCAGTGCAGAAATGTTGCACATATATGATAGGTTCAGTATGTCCTTGCAATTTTGAGAACCTTAAATATGCTATTGGTACAACTGGTAGTGTACAGACGGCCAGAGTAAACAGTAAAGCACGGAGTTATAAATTGTCAGTGATTTGAAGAAGTGATTTTAGACAGAAAAAGCAGGGTGAGTAGGGGATGAGTCCTTGGTCTTTTACATATTAAAAGGAAAAAGAAACAGACTGGAATAGCTCGGTGTTACTGTGGGAGCAACATTTTGGTTAAAAATTAATCTCAAATGATAAAACTAGTCTGTAGCCATGTGAGTGAATCCAGAGGTACTTTTTTTCATGTTATCTGAGCATGTCTTTACTAAGAGAAATGTGTGGAGTGTATCCTAGTTGCCTAAAACATGACATTCTTAGATGTTTAGTATACATTTATATCAGAATTTTAATAATGTGCTGTTAAACCATTTTGAAAACAAATGTCATGTAATGAATTAATTGCAAAAAAAAAAATACAGAAAATTATCAAGATGATCATACTCCTTTTCTTTGCAGACAGGATGGAATCTCTGACTCCTCCAGCAGACTCAATAGATAAGAAATTGAAGATAACTCATGTAGAATGCCATCCTGAGTCCTTGGTTATAGTGTTCCAGGCTCAATACAATGCAGGATGTGAGCTTGATTATTACATACTACAAAATGAAATACAGCGTGTGTTCAAAGTAAAAGATGATGTCTGTGTTGGTGGATCTTGCTTGGTGGAAGACACAGATGGAGAATGGCATAGAGGAAGAGTTCTGAGAAAGAAAGGGAATATCTGTGAGGCTTTTCTTATAGACACTGGACATGTGTTGGCTGTTGAGGAAACACATCTTGCTGCTGCTTGTGATGAATTGTTTCAGCTGCCTCCGAAGGTGGTTTTGGGTGTTTTTGCAAGCATACTTCCTCTTGGAGAAAGATGGGGTCCAAAAGCCATTAACTATTTTTCATCTCTGGTGGGATTACAGATCACAGGTCATGTGAAGGCTGTTACACCATATCAGCTGTTTATTCTAGAAGTGCCTAAGATTATTACTGATGTTCTTGAACTGCAGCTAGGTAAATTTATTGATGGAGATTCATTTTGTCTTGTTGTAGAAACTTTAGGAGCATTGCCACAAGGAATGCTTGGTAAGGGAATGCCGCAACTGTTGAAGCAGAAGTATCCATTCAGGGAGTTGCTTACCTTAAATAATTCTGAGAAACCAGCAGATTTTTGGCATGGTCCAGATCATCTCTTCCCATGTCTACCTGTTGGCAGTGAGGAAGATGTAAAAATAACTGGTGCAGTAAGCCCAAATAAATTTTATTGTCAGATACAGAAATGGCAGAAAGAGTTGGAAAATTTGACAGGAGCTATGCATTTGTACTATGAAGCTCTCGTTGGAGAAAATACTACATCTTGTGATAGTTTAGGGCTACTCTGTGCTGCCAAGAGGCGAAATGGACAGTGGCATAGAGGAGTGATAAAACAACTTCTCTCTGACCATATGGAGGTCTGGTTTATGGATTTTGGCATTATTGAAGCTGTGCCACCTAGTTGTATTCGGAAACTTAAAGCTGAGTTTTTGACATTACCAATGATTTCATTTCTGTGTACGCTGTCTTGTTTTGGTAGTCAGGATGAAACAGTAATACAATTTCAGCTCAAGGAACTTACACAAGCTTTAATGGGACAAACTTCTGTGTGTGTCCATGTTGATTTATACAATAACACTGAACACTTGTATTACATAACTCTGCAAAAACAAAATCTTGGAATTAATGCTGAGTGTCCAGAAAACCGGAATGAGAAAGCTGCACTGTGTGTCTCGCTTTTAGAAACAAAAACCAGAAGTATTGCACCAAACGACAAACTAAGTCCTGAGAGAAACAATTCACCTAAGAATTACCCTGGAAACAAAGATACAAAAACCTGCTTACCTGAATGGAATGTTTCTTTCTTCAGCCACTGCAAGAGTGACGAGATGCAAATGAACTCTTTTTATGGAGCTTTTGTAGTATATGTCATAAGTCCATCTGACTTTTGGATTCAAACATGTAGATACCATAATGAGTTTCAGGCTTTGATGAAAAACATTGCTTGCACATACAGTCAATGTAGAGATGATGAGATGGTCCTTAAAAAGCCAGAACCTGGGTTGCTGTGCTGTGCCCGGTATAGCAGGGATGGGTGTTATTACCGGGCTGTTGTCACGAAAGTGTTTCGTGTTAGCATTGTGGTTTATTTTTTGGATTTTGGAAATACAGATACAATACCTTGTCACAATGTGAAAACACTGCTTCCTGAGTTTTCTGATTTACCAGCTTTGGCTATGTGTTGTTCCCTTGCTCACACATTTCCTGTTGATGGTGTGTGGGTTAGAAAAGAAACTGATTTCTTCAAAAATGTGGTGTTGAACAAACCACTGCTGCTTCATGTCATTGGAAAGCAAAACAACAAGTACATTGTTAATGTGCAGTGTCATACTGATTTCCTGCAAGGAAATGTTGCCGCATGTATGGTTCAAGCTGGTTATGCTGAGTATCAGCTAAAGCCCCCAAATTCTGTTCTGAGGGCAGCAAAAAAGCGGCACAACAGGAATCACCTCAAATGTAAAAAAGAAAAAATCAATGCAGAGAACACCAGTAATATTTGCAAAAATAAGGTAACTGGAAATGGAGACATACTTCAGAAGGAAAAATCATTAAGTGTGCTGCCAGTGCCTAGAGAATCTGTTGTGCCATCTTGTTTTGGAGAAGGTGCTGTCTCTAAAATGCATAAATCAGTATGTGAGGAAAAATTAGTTTATAAAGAGCTTGTGTTTAAACCAGGAGCTGTATATGAAGTGGTATGTTCTTGCATTTTTTCCCCATCAGATTTTTCATGTCAGCTGCAAAGCAACCTGCCAGAGCTAGATAACTTAATGGGACAAATTCAGACTTACTATAAAGATCATACCAGTCCCTACAAAACTGGACAGGTTGCCTGTGTTGTTAAGTGTCCCAAGGATGGGAAGTGGTACAGAGCAGCTGTTGTGCAGCAGGTATCCACAAATGAAGTTGATGTGGTTTTTGTAGACTATGGTTATCGGGAAAGAGCTTCACTTAAAGATCTTCAGGGTGTTCTTCCAGATTTCCTAACTCTAGAAAGTCAAGCATTTCGATGTGGACTTAAAAATGTAGTCTTACGGACTAACTCAATTAACTGGTCTGAAGAAGTGCATAGACAATTTGAAGACTTCATTTCTTCTTGTAGAGGACCACTGACTTGCACCATTTATGCTCTTGTTCTTGTGAGCCCCAACTGTTTATGCAATGTAGTTGACTTACAGACTCCACTTACTAGTGTAGAGGAATTCCTCAGAGAACGTGGTCTCACCCAATCTGATTATGTTGGACTGAGAAACCTTTCATCATTGGGTTCTCTGTACAGTTTTTGCTATTCATCTTTTAATATAAAAATTGGAAGCGAGGAGGAGGTTTATATAACTCACATAAATAGTCCTTCAAAATTCTATTGTCATCTTAATCGAAACACTGAAACTCTTGGGGCATTGATGAAGAAGGTTAGTGACCTTAGTAAAATGTCAAATAATGCAAATTATCATACTGGCAATACACGACTGTGTATAGCCAGATATGTGGAAGATGGTCTCTTTTACAGAGCTTTGGCTTTTCCTGTGGAATCGACATCCTTTCTCTGGGTTGACTATGTGGATTTTGGAAATAAGAGTATGGTGGAGAGAGACCACTTGATGCCTATTCCAGATTCTGCCACTGACCTACTATTCACACCCATGCAAGCTATTCAATTCTGTCTATCAGATCTTAGGGGGACAGAATTTCCAGCAAGAATTACTACATGGTTTGTGAAAACATTCCGTGGTAAACTGCTGAAGGCTGTAATCTTATCCAGAGAATCAGATGGAAAGATTGTTGTGGAGTTGTATGATGGACAGCTCAAAGTAAGTCAGAAAATTAAAGAAAAGGTATTGGAAGAGTTGGCACAGGAAAGCCGTATGGAACAATTTAGAAGTAATGAAGGAGAGATACATCACATGAAAGATGACAAAGAAATTAATAAAGTAAGTGTTAAAGATCCTGAAATACTTAAATTGAAAACTGAAGTGAAATGCCAAGTCTATGATGAATATTACCGGGCAGATACTGGTGAGAATTTTGGAGATGAAGAGCAAACTGCTTGTAGCTCACCAAAGTTGTGTAGTGGATTCTCAAAACAGCAAACTTTACAGGACAGCAAAGAGCAAGGTTTTAGAAATACTTTCAGTGCTGTTCTGGAGAACGGAGAGGAACCTTGGAGTGAACAACCTGCTTCTCACTCACTCTCTTACTCTGCTTTAAATTCAAAGGAAATAACTGTAAATGCTCTCTCTGAATCTCATAATGAAAGACTAAATTGTACAGGTCAGCAGAAAAGGAGTAATAAAAATATACCTACATTAATCAGTCTTCCTCAACGTGATATCCAGGTGAATACCGAAGTAACAGGTTATATTTCTCATATGAATAGTCCATCAAGTTTCTATGTTCACTTTGCAGAGGATGAAAACTTAATAATGAAACTAGCAGATGATTTAAACGAAAGCTTGGAGAATAGAGGTCGTGAAAACTGCTTAGATGAGCTCATGGTAGGGGATCTCATTGTAGCAGAGCACGATGCTGATTGTTTTTACTATAGAGCAGTTATTAAAACTCTGAAACCAGGAAACTCCTATGAGGTAGAATTTATTGACTATGGTAATGCTGCAGTTGTAAGTTCATCAAAAATCTGCAGGATTCCAGAAAAGTTCTTAACTCTGCCAAGGTTTAGTGTTCACTGTTTCCTTAGCAGTGTAAAAAGTGTTCCTGGTGAAGGCTGGACTAAGGAAAGTGCTGCTTATTTTGCAAGAACAGTAAGCGACAAGCCAGTAGCTTGCAAGTTCTTACAGCAACATGGAGAAAAATGGGAAATAGATGTAATTTGTGATGGAGAGTCTTTGTCTAACAGCCTTTTGCAGGAAATAGACAGCACAAGGTGGAAAAGCAGATCGGTATTTGCTTTGGAAAATAAATCTAAACAAAATGGTAGTCCTCAAGAGTCTAAGAATAGTTTAGGTGGTCAAAATAAAACTAAGGCTACTAGGATGAAAAATATTTCTGTAAAATCCTTAAGTCTCCTTCATCGAGTTTTAAATTCTGGACAAGTAGAAGCAGCAGAAGTGGTTAATATTTTGAAGAGTGGAGAATTTTATGTGCAGTTACTTAAAAATGTGCAAATACTACATGAGTTAAATGTAATGCTTGACAAAGAAGCACAAAGAAGTGGTTTACTTAAAGTGGATGACATTGAACAAGGACTGGAATGCATTACACAATCTGAAAGGAACTTAAAGTGGTATCGATCAAAAGTGATAAAGAAGTTTGTCAGGGAAAAGTTAATGCTAGTTTTTTTCATGGATTATGGCACATATGAGATGGTGTCCTTAAATAATGCAAAGATGCTCAGTGATGAGATTAAAAGTATTCCTAAACAAGCTGTTTTTTGTAGGTGGATTTGTTTTAAAAACCTGAAGAAAATTCACTTAGGCCGCGTAGCAAGTGCACTCCTGGATTGTGAAATAAGGATCTTGTTTTTGAGATACTTGAAATCCTTTGATGTCTGGGAGGTAAATATTTTAATAGGAGAAGTTACACTTCAGGAGTATTTGAACCAACTATTAAGTCGTTGTTGGACAATTGTTGGACCAGAAAAATGTGGTAATACACACTGTAAGGAGTTTGATACATCATTCAAGATAAATTCAGTCATGTGGATGCTGCTGCGTAGTGGCAGAACATATCCTGGGTGTGCAACTGCAGTTACTGATCCTTCAAACTTCAGCGTCCAGTTTGAAGTCTTCTTTGATTGCATGCGAAACTTGTCATCGCTGCTCTCTGACCTTCCTGACAACTTGCCAGCTCTGTCAGAAGAACATGTGACGCCTGGTGCTAGCTGCTTGATTGAGTTTGGGCAGGAAGCACAGTGGTACAGGGCAGAAATTAGTGAAGTAACAAGTCAGTCTGTTGCTCTTACATTTATTGATTATGGCTTTCTGAGAAGCATCCCTTACTCTGATATCCATAAACTTAAAGTTGTTCCAGAAAGTCTGTTATACTTGCCACACTTGGCACACTCTTGCTCTTTGCATGATACAGTTCCTGGCAAGGGGGAACACTGGAGTGAGGAAGCTATACTTCTGTTTCAGAAGCTTCTTCATAAACCGGGTCTCATATTTCATTTTATCCACTATAGCTCTGAAATGAAGTTAGAGGTGGATATTCTGTGTGAGGATAGCAATCTATCTGATGCCTTAATTGCTGCAGGCCATGCAGTCTGCTCTCACAGTAGGTGCTGTCCCATTCCGGTTGACAGACTCTAATCAGAAAAAAGAATTGCAAGTGAAGTGGCCAGATTCTAGTTACTATGCTTTTGTTTGTGAACCAGAACATAATTATGATGAAAATTCTGATTTTGCTGACAGAAGTCAGGCAAAAAAGAGAAACAAAAAAGCCATTTGAAGCACACTATTAGCTATAAAAAAGTTTCAAAGAGGAAAGTCTGGTAAAGTGGCTGCTGGAATATCATTAACAAAGGATCTGAGTTTACACAACACTAAAAGAAAAGAAAACCTACAAAAGATGGACAATACTGTGAAGATGTTGGGATTTTTTTAAGCATTATGATGACAAGAAAAGTAAAAGTTGTCATAATACAGAGTAAAACTGCTACTGCTACTCTTGTCATAATACAGAGTAAATCTGCTACTGGCTGAGACTTGTGATTTAGATGTTCTACAGTCTGGAAAGACAGTGTGTGAAGTTACTGTCAAAAGAATTAGTTGAATAATCAGTAGGCTGCAGTTAGAAAAGCACTACTTCAAATCAAAATGAACCAAACAACCTTTTTGTTGGAATGCTTTCAAAGTTTATATATATAAAAAACTTCTTGTGCAGTAACATCTGGATTACAGTGTTGATGTATCCATGTTTTGGGTGTTCAGAAAACAAAGATGCCAGCCATATTCTTTTCTTTGTTTCTGATTCCAGAGTTTCCATGGGAGAACAGTTTTTCTTGTTAGGAGAATGTTTACTACTATTAAGCCAAAAATCTGGATCCCCATTTATGAGAGAGACGTGCATTAAGTTGTTTTCAATTAGCTGTTGATGTACAGATGCCGTTGTCCCTTCTGAAGTTCTCTTGGTATCTCAGTTGCTTCATTTTGGGGTTTTTCACTCTGCCAGGTGTGTGTGGTCCACTGATCTCTCTCCTGCATCTTCCTCCCCATCTATCAGAATGAAGAGAGGAAGTTATCTCCAGGTGTTCTGTGAATATACTGTCAAGTCAAAATATTGTGTCTTAAAGGGAAACATACAGAACCTTTTCTTTATTTCTCCTTTGTGGGAGGAGGAGATTTCAGAATTGAGAAGTGATGGTAATACTGTGTATCTTAGAAGGGTGGTTTTTTTCAGTATCTAGTCTGAAATGGTATGAATTCGTCAGCTGTTCTTCTGATTTACTAATTTATTTATTTTATTTTTTCCCCTCACCTCCTTCCTGAGTTGTTTGGACAAAGATAAAGTATGAAGAGTCCTGAAGTGTGAGGGGTTTTCTTTGTATATTCTGTGATTGTTTGAATTTCTGAGAAAATGAATACAACACTAATGATAGACAGCAAATCTAATGCATCTGTAGAAGAAAAGAAGACATAAAAACACACAGCCCTTCCCCTTCCCCTCGTCCTCCCCCCCCCCAATATATTTAATTCATATGAAAAAACCTGAAAGCTTTATCTGGAAAACAGATTTTTAAATTTTTTTTCAGTAAGAGAGACATGTCTGAGAAAGTCAAATAAATAAGGGGTGAGACAATGCCAGCTGATCTTTACAAGGCTCACTCTGCTGGTGAATTGTTCTTGAAGCTTATAATATTTTCAGTCTACAAGTGAAAAATGCCCATTACTAACAAATCAGAAAATGTGTAAGATAGAATTTCTCAAATAAATACTATTTAAAATATCAGTAGTGTTATGTTAATATATTGATTAAAAAAGGGGGCTCGTAGCCATTTGTGATTAATTATTTTCTTGATATTGCACTGTTTCTTTATATTTCAAAATGTCATGTTTTTCCTGCTTAAAATTGTAAGCTTACCTGGCACATTCTTTGTCAATAATTAGACATACTGCTGGCTGTTGGTATAAAACACAAAGGTTGTATTGTGCAACATACTCAGTTGAGCAATGACTTTACACTTGCTGTGCTGGTTCATTGTAGTGCCATGTAGAGACTCTGACACTTCAGTGTTAATTAACAGTGATTCTAACTTCTGGCTGTCTTTCAGTTGGAAAAGTAGGATCTTGGGCATCTCTTGTTTTTAAAAATCATTTGGATACCCTAAATGGAGACATGTTGTGTACAGTAATACTTGCATGTTTTAAGTTAGATGTGTTTTTTGCTAACGTGTATTGTGCTTTAACTTGTATGTAGTTGTAGAATATTGCTTCTCTAATGTTACAAAATGGAGCCTAGAAATGATGTATGAATAAGAAAAAAAACAGCTGTGTGTACTATTTTTATGTCCTGCAAATTGCAAATGCTAGATTTATTTGCAAAAACGTGTGTTTTGTTTTCAACTCATAATGAGACTAACTCATGATAGTAATCCTTTTCTGAAGGTCTGATACTCAAACTGCTTCAAGTAAAGATCAGATAATTGAGAGTATTTCAGGATTATACTGCGTCTGTAAATATAAAGAATGTCTTGTTGCCACTGTTGATGAAGATTCTCAGAAGTGCATTACAAGGATGTGTTATGATTGTTAGATTAAGTTCCTGGGACGTCTGGCTGTGTATTTTATGCCCAGTTCTCTTTCTCTGGTGTGTACCGCTGCTGTTGCCAACCTCAGCTGTAACAGCATTTTTCTTGTAAGAAGGAGAAGCTATGCTCAGAATCTAGTTGAAAGAAGTTGTCAATTATTTAGTGTGTAGAAGTTTAGGTGTATTTTCCTATTTGTTTTAGAACAAGCATGATGCTGAACAAATGCAGTACTTTGTGTAGTAGTAAATTTTTTTGCTAAAATTTAATTTGAAAGTAATTTTGTAATTTTTTTGTATTTTTGTATTTATTTATAATGTGTCATTGATTACTGTGGTTATTTTTATTTTTAGTCCATGAAAGTGATGGAGAACCAGTTTCGTTTGTTTGGTATTTAGAATGTTAATATGTATACTGCCTTTTTGTCATGAATAAAATAAATACTAAAAATAATACATAAAATGCTTATCTCCTGTGTGTAACTTGCCTTGCCAAAGACATTTTGAAGTTTTCTGTGACCTTTGCTGTTGGTGAATGCATTGGAAAATACCTGAAGCTACATCAGTATGTTCTGCATGGGACTTACAAGAGGAAGTACCTCTTGCTAATCTTGCTGAACATTTTGGCTGATTTAGGAGTAACTTTGCACTACCTGTAGAGGAAATGTGGTCAGACTTGAGCCACCAGAAGTTGTGGGCCTGAGAGAAAGAGACAGAATCATTAAGGATTCATGTAGGAAGAGAGGCAGATAAGGAAAAGGCTTCACTGGAGGTAGGAGATGGGTGGTTCAGATGCTTTGGAAGGGCTGACTAGTTATTGAATGTTTGTATGGGTCAGGCAGCATAGAAGTTTTTGCTTGCAGGCAGAAAGTAGGCTTCAGTGCTAAACTAGTGTGTGAAGATTTTTAGAGTTTGCAATAAAAAGATAGCAGATTAAGTGGGAGGGTAGAGTATGAAGAAGAGCTTCTAGAAACAAATTATCTATTTCATAAAGGCAAATTCAAGGATGGAAAAGAGCCTTTGACAGTGCTTTTAATTACCTGTAATGTTTGCAGGGGATTGTGTGTGCGTGCCGAGGGTGTTGTGTTAGCTGCAGACCAAAGTCTGGGGACAAGTTTCACACTGTCACAGACAACTGTACTTCCTGACCTTGCTTTTTTGCTACCCCTGTGCCTTATCTTTGCCCACACTCCTCCCAAATAAACTGCCCGTCCCAAAAGTAATGGATGCATCTGGCCATGATGGCTGCATCCGAATCAGTGGACTCAGGGTACAGAGGCAACAACACAATAGCAAAGGGCTAATCTGAGCAACACCTCCCCCCAGCCATAGTGCTGGTCAAGGCTGGACTCAAACCAGGTTTGGAAAAAACTTACTGCTGTCATTGCTACGCAGATCTGACTATGAGTCAATTATCTCACTCCATAAACGGTGGAAAGCCCGCTGAGGCTGTATGCCAGGATGTCTCCTTGAGCAGGGACACCTTTCATGGTTACACCTTGAGGCTGAGAGATTCCTTCCTGCAGCAGATTCTTGGTAAGTGAATAATAGCATGTTAAACTTTGAAATCTTAGCTATGTGATACAAAGGGTTGATTGTGCATATGCAGTCCTGTAGACATAAACCGTTGATCAGGGCTGAGATTAAGGCTGGATCCAGCTGCAGGTAAGCTCCCTTCTGAGAGGGAGTTAGGAAAGCAGGGAAGGTCCTTACTGAGCCTCATGACTATACAGGAGCATTTCCCTGTCAATTTTGTCTGACCCTGACCTCTGTGCAGTAAATAATCAAGTCTGTTTTGCCATCAAATTTTGTTAAACCACTCTCAAATTATCAAATGTTTTAGATCACTAAACATTTTGCTGCTTCTCTATTACAAGTGAAGTGCATCACTCTGTGATGAGGAGGCAGTGAAGTATTTGCACATTGTGCCAAGTTCTAAGAACTAGCTGATACACTTGAAAGACCACAGACAGCAATCCAGAGGGAGAGGCTGGAGAAACAGGTCAGTAGAAACACAATGAAATGTAACAGGAACAACTGGCCATAAAATGAAAGGTTTAGGCTGGAAAGCATGATATTTTTAGAATGAGGACAGTCAAGTGTTGCAGAAGGTTGTCCAGAGAGATAACAGTCTCCATCCTTGGTAGTTTCCAACACCCAACTGGATAAAGTTCTGAGAAACCAGTTCTGACCACATAGCTGACCACTTCAGAGCAGGAGGTTAGCTAAAAGAACTGTAGATGTACCTCTTCACTTGAATTTCCCTGTTACTGCTGCAGCTACTCTTCGTACCTTAGGAAAATCCAAAGCCTTGCTTTGACTACTCAGAAGGGATCAAGGTACTTCTTTCCTGGCAGATTGTGTTGCCTCCCAGTTACAGACAACTCCTTGACTTTCTGAGAAAGAACTGTCTTCTGCCCTCCTTTACCTCCATGTAGCATATACACTCTGCATATATACAGGAGTTGTCTGTAAGTGGGAGACAACACAATCTGCCAGGGAAGGAGTATTGTGATCCCTTCCTGGTAGTCCTGGGGAACAGGGATTCCCAAAAAACCCAACTCAAGTAAGGTGAAAAGCTTTACTGGCTTGAGAGTGGGATTTGAGATTTGAGAGTGGGAATAGCAGAGACTAGGAAAGCTGCTCCAGTTACAGCTGGGAATAGCTTTTAGCATTCGGTATGTGCAGGGCAGCAGGAAATACTTGACATGAGAGTAGTTTGTGATACCAGCTTGACTGCTCTCCTGATTGCCCCAGGAACTGTATGTATGGTGGCAGTGCCCCTTAAAGGCACACAGGGATGTGCTCCTGCTCCTGCCTGCATGTGGGAGGTCGATTGGTTGTTATGATGGATTGTGGAAGCTGCACTGGCACCTCTGGCCCTCTGCATGCAGGGATCGCTCCTGGTGGTACCTGCTGGGGTCACCCCGGCCTTAAATGTCCTGTAAGTGAAGATCTGTCTGCTTTTGTTCTGAGAAAAGGTGAAACCTGGAGTAGGCTGTCCAGCTCTCCACTCCTCAGCACAGGAAAGACGTGGGCCTGTTGGAGCAGGTCCAGAGGAGGCCATGAAGATGCTCAGAGGGCTCTAACACCTGACCTATGGAGACAGGCTGAGAGAGCTGAGGTTCAATTTGGATAAGGAAAGGCTAAATGGGAACTTTATAGCAGCCTTCCAGTACCTAAAGGGTAAAAGGGAGGAAATTGGGGACAAACATTTTAGCAGGGCCTGTTACACTAGGACAAGTTTTAAACTAAAAGAAGATTTATTGCAGTGGGGGTGGTGGAGCACTGGCACAGGTTGCTCAGAGAGGTGGTAGGTGCCCCATCCCTGGAAACATTTAAGAGCAGGTTGGGCATGGCTCTGAACAACCTGATCTAGTTGGAGATGTCCCTTCATGGGGATCAGACTAGATGAGCCTTAAAGGTCTCATGATGATTAGGCAGAGTGGGAGAAAAAGGTTGGCGATGTTCTTTTAGGGGACACCTGATATAAGAAACTGTTTGGTGGCAAATTCCTGGTATCTGCAGAGAAATAGATGCTGTACTTTAAGACTGGGTATTCAAAAGCACCTAAAAATGCACATTTCCTTTAATGCCCACTAAATTTCTATTTCTGGATTGTTTACAGCCATTTTAAAATTTCTTTTTTTTTAATTTCTTTTCAAGAATCAATTATTTTGCATAAAAATAAACATTGTGAAAACAAAATCATGAAAATATTTATTCAGCTCTGAACTGACTTTAGGGACAGCTATCTTGATTCCTGCAGATTTAATGAGAAAATTTTTAGGGCTACTGTGTCTAGATCTGCATAATGAAGGAATTAAAACAGTGAATGCGGCATAATTTTTAGTGATCAGTAAACATTAGGAATCCTACTGGGTGACCCTGAAATATAATTAGGCCTAGTTCTGTGAAATTATTTTCCTGCGAATATAAAGAAATGGAATAAAAGTGGGGTTTAAATGGGTTTCATATTCTTTTTATTTTTGTACTTTAAAGGAATACCAAGGTGTTAAGAGGGAAAACACTATTTGACAGACTTTGATTCTGATTAATTCTTTAGTGTTTAATCACCTTGATTTTGTAGGAGTTTGAACTTAACACATAATATGATCAAGCCCTTTAATTATGTTCATTTTCTTTTAAGCCATGCAGCCATTGATCTCCTCTAATCTGACATTCCATATAACATGGAATTTCACTTACTTTTGCATTAAGCCAGTATTCCCCCTTCTGTCTCCAAGGGTTCAAGCCTTCATCTCTCATTTCCCACCTTCAAGCTAAAAGCTTGGTACTCACCCCCTTGAAGCTGTTGTACTGTACTAGAAAGTATTAAAGAGCTGTGATATGTCTCTTTCACCACAGGAGTCAAGCCTAGTAACTAGACAATTTCTTGAGCAGGGGAAAACCTATGCTCCAGTTTCTCCTCAAAGGAATTCTTAAGTATTTTTATATGAAAAACTCATTGATGAAACAACTCTGGGAGCAGATATTAGGAGTTTAATAATCCAGTCATGTTCACTGCATTCTGCACCCTTTATTTCCCCTAATTAATCTTGGATCCTTTTCGGCAAAGTAGGACATGTTAAGCAAGAGAGATCAAATGACTGATAGCTCTTGGATTAAAGCACACACCTGAAAGAAATTAAAAACAAAAATAAGAGAAGGGAAATACCAATATTGGTCTGAAACAGAGAATTAACTTTGCATTTTCTTCACTTGGATTGACTGCACCAGCCTACTTCATGTTAGAGTATATCCTCATTTTGTGTTTTAAAGGATAAAGCATAGTAGAGTATGAGGCAAATTAAGCTTTAGTTTTATGAGGATCTATATGGTTGTGAATGAGTGGACAGAAGAACTGCCCTGCGGCGTAAGTTGGCTAAAGAAGGGTGACTTCTCAGGTGCCTCTAGGCAGTGTTTCTGTTTGGCTGATTTAAGTGTTTCTCCCTTGGGGCTCATGAGTCATTAAGAGCATATCCCAAAACATCTGCCCTGTGCCATGGGCTGTGGAGTCTGCTCTGATAGCCAGATGGAAAAGTTCAGTGAAACTTACTAGGCCTTATTTTGTGCCTAATGAGATGTTATGCCTTAAAAAAGTTTATGGCACTAGATCCAGCAAAGGGCTTGTTCAATATCTAACATTTGGGTTTTGTGTCCCAGGCACAGAAACCTTTAGGGAATATGAAGGCTTCCTGTAGTCTGTATGGGGAAAAGTCTGACCTCTCCATGTGGGGGTTAAAACAATCTACATATTGGTCATGGAAAAACATGAGGATGAGAACATATTTTAAGTTTTGCACCCTTCCAGGACAAGGTGCTTTGTGTAGAGTGTAAGTGGGGATATGTCTGTGCAGTCTTTCCCTGACCTGCGCATCTGAAAGTAGCTCATGCAACACAGTGAGCAGTTGTTCATTAAACACATCCATCAGTTAAGAAGATAATGCTCATTTTTCATACAGTGCGTGCTGTTTACATCACTTCCTCATCTATTATGAGTTCCAAGAACAAGTTCCTACTAAACCCATAGCCACAACCCAAGGAAAGTGCCTACAGACTGACCCTTTGAGAAAGAACAGTTTCCCTTTCTGAAGTTGTGCAGCAGTGCGGGAAGGCATCCTGTGCAAAAGAGGAAAGGGTAGGATTTGGTAGCCTAGCTGCTAGGGTACAGAATTAGAGGGATAAGGTATGTGCTCTAAATGCTTCCTTCTGTGACCTGTTCACTACTTTGTCTACAGTAGAACAGTTTCAAGAGGAGTGAGTGAAAAGGTTACTTAGGCTTTTATAGCTTGGCGATGGAAGGTATGTTTTTGGACACTGTCAAGCTGAAAATATCCATTTTTTTCTAGCTGAATGATTTAACTGTTAAGACTGCTGATTAGTAAGTGTTTGCTACCCTCTTCTCTGTCAACTCTTAAGAAAAAAAACTAGGAGCACTAGCCCATGTTTTATGCAAAGTGGTCTCTCAGAGTTGCCTTTTCATAACTGGGGAGCCCCGAGGGGCAGAAAGTAAGAACATCTGCTTTTTGGGTGCCTGGCCCCTAAAGGATCTCAGTTGAAAAAAGCCCATGCTTGGATTCCAGCTGAGTGTATGTGGGTGCACTGAGGTGCTGAGACTGAAGTCGTTCAGGGCATGCTTGGGAGTATAGTTCCCAGTGCTTGGGGAATTGGGAAATCCAATAGGGAGGCAGCTTGTAATTGCAGGTGCCTGCAGGTACACCAGCTGTTGAACAAGTTGTGATAACAAGTTAAATAATAAGTTTGAACCTGGACAATATGATTCTGCTTAATGCTTGCTCTAAGATTTTATTACATTTAGTCCATGCAACCTAATTCATGCAGATAGTTTTCAGAAATATTTTAATGTATTTTTTAAACAAAACTTATTGGTGGTGGGATTTTTTTCCAACAAAAATTGATACTTTCTCATATCTGAGGATGGATTAGGAAGATTGAGCTAGAGACCACTTTTGAGCAACCTGGAGAAACACGGGTCCAAGGAAGGGACACCTGGAGTAGAACAACCCAACCCCATACAACAGTCCAAGCTGGGAACTGGCTGGCTGGAAAGCAGCTTTGCAGCAAAAAGGAAGGTGTGTATCCAAGATGATGCTTGTGTTTCTGATAGATGATGGGTTGAATATATGCCTGTGCCTGTGTGGTGAGAATGTCTGCCCCCAGACTGGGCTGGGTTTAATCAGTCTTCAGCTGCCTAAACTGAAAGTACAGAGAAAACAGACTCTTTTCAGGGGTGTGCAGTAGAAGAACAATGGACAATTTGGAGCAAGGGAAATTTTAGACAGATGCAAGAAATACATTATTCCCAATGAGACTAGGTAAGCAGTGGCACAGTTTGCCTGGAGAGGCTGTAGCTTTTCCATTCCTTGGAGATGCAAACCCTTGACCGAATGTGGCCTTGGACAGCCTGTCCTGGCTTTGAAGTTGCCCCTGCTTTAAGCACAAGTTGCTGTCACAGGTTACCCTGGCACTTTGAGCAGGAGGCTCAGATGGCCTTTAGAGGTCCAGTCCAGCCTTGGTTACTTTTTGATAACTGTTATTTTCTTGGATTATGCGCAGTGTCTTGTGCACATACCTGAACTAGTTTTAGGTGATTCCGTTTGAGAACAGATGGTTTCTCTGTGGTAACTAAGCTTGGTCCCATTTGAGCAACTTGATTAGTCATCAGTACTCGACTTTATGTCATATTCAGGCCAGGTGCTTCACAGCAACACATCCATACACAGTGATACAGTACACAGGTAGTACAGACATACCCAGTTACCTCCAGGAACAAACATCCTTTACCAGAACTATCAATATCATTCATTGTGTGATTGAACAATGTCAGACAATATACTACGGTACCAAAAAGCCCTTTTCCTAGCTTATTTCTTTCAAATTTGCACATCTTCTAGAGTAATTGCTTTTTCCCAGCACATGCCTTCTATAGATTTATATGATTAAGAGTGTAAACAAGTCTGAGCTAAAAGGGTTTATAAATAAACAAGGAGCTTATGTTGACAATGACTGTTCCATCCAGACAGTAAAAATTTACATTGGGTTTTTTCCCCTTCTCTGTTACTCTTACGCTCCAAGTATTTTTCAACAAAGAGGTTTTCAATTTAGGGCAATGGACACTCACCTAATGTATCTCCTTGCTACTAATAACCCTAATTTTTGAATGGGTCATGTTTGTAGGATACCTTACAACATTATTATACTTGATATATATATGTAAAAACAGTGAAATATTTTTAGTCATTTTTCACTTTGTAACCTTTCAAGAGAACTTAATTAATTTGAAAAAGAAAACCTTGTTGAAGTTAGTAAGCTTATTAATGATGGTGAGGGTTAGATTTTTACAAAGAAAAATTACTGTTTACTGTATTTCAAAAAGGTTTTACGGTATGAAGAATAATATGATATATATAACTAGAAGTAATGGAAGGAAATTAAAAATAATTTAAACTTCCTGAAAACGAGTTCTATTAGACTGTAGAATAAGTTCCCAGGGGAAGCTGTAGAAGGCTCATTATATGGCTTATTTAAAACTAGATTAGATGAAGTGCCTGAAGGGAGCAGGCTTGGGCTGTTTCTTGTAAGGCTGAAGGAGATTACCTCAGAAGTATTTTTTCCTTCTGAAATATTTTATTCTGTGATGTGGTCGTGGTAAGTCTTGTACATTCTTATATGGGGGTGTTCTGTAGGTACTCCTCTTTCTACAATACTTCTGTGTGATTTTAAAAATTAACCTTCTTTTCCTGTTATAGGAGTTTATAGGTCTTTGTATTGATACCTATCACACTGACTGTGAGTAAAAACAGTAATTTTTTTTAATACAACATCAAGAATAACTTGACAAAGGTAGAAATATCCACACCTTCATTTTTCTTTTTGGTTTTAGAGTTAGAAATTTGGTTTTAAGGTGGTTGTCTTTATAACCTTGACTTTACATATCCGTGGGTGGTCTGAAGGTTGTTGTGATTGTGATGCTTTCTCCTGTCCACTGGGATGCAGCCCCTGGTGAGCCCAGTGTGTGTTTTGTGTTCTGGGGGTGATCTCAGCCTGTCGCCAGGGCTCGGCCACAGTTCCCATGGGTACGTGACGGAGGCTACTGTGAAGCTGCTCTGGAAAAGCCCAGATACATCTGTTTTATCATTCTCTATATCTGTGTCTGTATAGCTATTCCATACCGAGTGGAATAGCCCCAGGGTGAAAGAATGTGGAAGAATGGCCACATAGGCATTAGTGAGTGGTTATCTGGTTTTCTCACCTGCTCTTCTGGAAAGAGCAGGAGTGTACAATTTCAAAGACATTCTCTGTCCTATACACATGGAAACTCAGCTTTTTTTTTTTTTTTAAATTCCTAACTTCGTCTCCATTATAAACTCATAAATTGTATACGATCTGATCTTCCTTATTTGTACTTTCTACTTACACAAAAGGAGATAGTTTTTTCTAGAGTGGCTTTAGAAAAGATTTTTTCCTAAGTAAGAGAATATACCATTATAAACTCATAAATTGTATACGATCTGATCTTCCTTATTTGTACTTTCTACTTAACACAAAAGGAGATAGTTTTTTCTAGAGTGGCTTTAGAAAAGATTTTTTCCTAAGTAAGAGAATATACTGGTCTTTATAGTATTCTATTTGATTTTTTGGCAAGTACTCAAGCATGGTGGAAACCCTCAAAATAACTAAAGGACCAATAGCCTATAAATCTACAATTCTACTGTGTGAATCTGCAGTATCTCTGCAGCTCCAACAAGTTATGATTTGATAGCCGATGCCAAAGGGAGTGTAGACATTCATTAAATTTTGGATCATTATATCCAAAGCAGTCCTGGTGGTTATGGCATGCTATTATTTTTGTCCCTGTCAAAACCAATGAACAGTTGTACTAGTGATTGGCTTAGCTGACCAGAGATGCTCAAAACAAGATCAATTATGAAGAGCTGGACCATGCACAGAATGTGTCAAGGGGAAATTAAGTTTTCATTTGAAATATATTTATGTAGCATTTGCATTAATGTTACAATGTAATTGCAATACTTTCATAAAGAAAAAAAACCCATAGTTTATAGTACATTTAAACAATTCATCGATTATTTTTTATTTTTTATTTTTTATTTGGAATGATTTTCTATGGCCAATAGTTATGCAAGTTCAGTTCCTGTAATACAAAATTATCTTCATCACTAGAGACTATATTGTCATCCACGGCAATCATCATGCATGACAAGAACACAAACAGGTTTCCTTAAAATTGTGATTAAATCTCACGTCTTCCAGTGATACTGCTAGATGAACTTTCTGAGTTTGCACGGCAAGGTTTTGGTAGTGGGTGGACTAGAAGGGTGGCTTCTGTGAGAAGCTTCCAGAAATTCCCCCACGTCTGGCAGAGCCAATGTCAGCCAGCTCCAAGAAAGACCCACTGCTGGCCAAGGCTGGGCCAATCAGGGGTTATCGCAGAGCCTCTGACAGAGTTAAGGCGAAAGAAGTTATTGCACAGGAGCCAGGAGAGAGGAGTGGGAATGTTTGAGTGCAACAACCCTGCAGACCCCAAGGTTAGTGAGTGCAGAAGGAGGGGCAGGAGCTGTTCCAGGCTCTGGAGCTGAGATTCCCTTGCAGCCCCTGGTGCAGCCGCTGGTGAGACAGCTGTGCCCCTGCAGCCCATGGAGGAGCAGAGATCCACTTGCAGCCTGTGGAGGATCCCACAATACAGCAGGAGGATGCCCAAAGGAGGGTCTGATCCCATGGGAAGCCCGTGCTGGAGCAGGCCCCTGGGAGGACCTGTGGCCCCATGGAGAGAGGAGCCCACACCAGACCAAGTTTGCTGACAGGACCCTTGACTCTGTGGGGGACCCATGCTGGAGCAGCCTGTCCCTAGAGGACTGCATCCCATGGAGGGGGGGGACCCATGCTGGAACAGTTTGTGCAGAACTGTAGCCCATGGGAAGGACTCATGTTGGAGAAGTCCCTAGAGGACTCTCTTCTGTGGGAGGGACCCCGCACTGGAGCAGGGGAAGACTGTGAGGAGTCGTCCCCCCTGAGGAGAAGGAGCAGCAGAGACAACGTGGGATGAAGTGACCCCAGCCCCCACTCCCCATCCTCCTGTGAAAGAGGTTAATGGAGGAGTAAAGGGAACTTGGTTTCATTGCTCATTATCGTCCTCTGATTTGATTGGTAAATAAATTCAATTAGTTTCCCCAAGTCAAGTCTGTTTTGCCCATGATGGTCACTGCTGAGGGATCTCCTTGTTCTAATCTCAACCCATGAGTCTGTCATTGTAATTTCTCTCCCATGCCCAGCTGAGGAGGACAGTGACAGAGGGGCTTTGGTGGGCACCTGGTAGGCCACCAGAGTCAATCCACCACACTGAGCTTTATTTGACCAACTCTCTTCTTCTTCTAATTACCATTTTCTTTTAATATTTGTTTTAGCTCAGAGGTTGTCCCATTCATTATATTAAAATCTACTATGAAATTTTCCATTTCTGACAGAAGATACTCGCAATTTTTCAGTTTAAATTGTACACTACCCTGTTAAACCCTTCTCCACTTTTTTATCTACTTGCTTGGGCTACTTAGGGTTTGTGTGTATTAAAACTGTGTGATCATAACAAGACACTGATGAAAATGGGGTGCTAATCTGTGCAAAATTACAAACCTGGGATGTACCGATGAATAGCGTTGTATACTCACTTTATTAGGGATATTGTTTCTACAACACAGTTTTTGCGTTGCTATTTTGCTACTGTTTAATGGTAGCAGCCTAATTTAAAGCAATGGCTTGAATGAGTAGGAAAGAGATTAAAGTATTATGTTGACCCGGTAGCAAAATGTTTCTATTTCATTAAAATACGTCTGGCCACCAGGTGGAGACTTTGCATTAACTTTCTCTAAACCAAAGCTGGAAAAGAAGATACCAGCCTAAGAAGCCATTTGCACAAAAATAAAATAATCCCATTTATTTTCCAGGTCTTCTTGTAGATAATTCTTGCAATGAAAATTTTCCCAAGCTGATCTGAGGAGGTTAAGCCTTAATTCTTTGAAAAAAAAAAGAGAAGCATAGAGTATAAGACTTAGCAATATATTGCTGAATTGTTCCATGAAATAATGGAATTTGCTAAAGTTAAATATGTTCTATCTGCTTGATTCTTCTTTTTAAGTGGCAGGGAATTGACCAATCTCAAATTATTGTCAATAAAAATGACCTAGTTATAAAAACTCTCTGGCCTTTAGAATTTGCAGCAGGTTTAAATAACATTTATCTTTGTGTAGGATAGTTAATAGCAAAGACATAATTGCATGCTTTTCTGTAAGCGGAAGTCCCTAAATGCAAATACTAATAGACAGTGTCATCTATAACAATCTGCAAATTTATGGAGGAAATTGGTTTTCCAGGCTAGCTATTTATTAATACGGAGGAGAGTAATATTAAATTGGAGCTCCACCATATTTCTTTGCATTTTTATACAATGAAGAGGCTTCAGAAGGAGGTGAAGACCCATTGTCCTGTGACTAATCTGTCTTCAGAGTTTCAGTAATGGGGCAGGAACATAAAGCATTCTTTCTTTCTGATCAGCAATAATAGCATTTTTCAGCTACAGACTAGTTGCAAAAGGGGATACATGAGTACATCTGGGGGCTGAGTTGTGAGTGAATACAGGAAATAAAAGGCTGATACCATGAATCAGATGATTTTCTTCAGGGTTGTGACCAAAAAAAAAAAAAAGAGGAAGAGTTGATCTTGGATAGGTAAAAAAAATCCATACAGATGTGGTTTAAAAGGGTGCATGCGACAGTATTGAGTGACAGAGCAATGAAAGCTGCAGGCAGGTGAGGAATGAGGCTGGTGGCAGGTGATGGGAATAAGGAGCCGAGGGGTCTCAGGGATTCCAGCACTATTCTGCTACTCTGCACTTTAGTATGCATAGTTTATTTCCTGGTTTTCATCCGGAAGACCTTTGGACAAAAGAAGGGATGCCAACCCTATTGCTGCTTTTGGCATATCCCATCAGCAGATACATATGGAAAATGCTTGTTTGAAAGAAAGAACAAATGGAATTAAAGGCTAAGCCAGGGCTGGTGGCATCCGCTTTGGGCCTGGGGATAAACACAATATTTATCTGTAGCAGTGAGAAGGAGTCATGGAATGGAAAGAGATGCTCTGGTAGAAAAATGGTGACTGTTTAAAAAAGAGGAAAATGAAAGTTAAATAAACACTAGAGAAAAAGTTTCAAAGATGCCAAAGGACTTTTAGGATCAAGTAGTGCATGGGAGTTGGACAGTTGAGGAATTTTCTACAGATTTTGATTTGTTCTGGATTTGGTATGAAACCTGCAGTTACTTAAAAAGCTGTGAGGGTACCCAGTGAGTTCCGCTGGGGTTACTGCTGTATCTAAATGTGCTTCTAGGCCACACTCATCCCTTGTGTGTTGTGGAAAAGATCCAGGGTGCCTTAGGCCAGCTGGTCTGGATGGGCTTTCAGTTTTCAATAGAGAACTAAGGGCTATTTTTTTTTTTTTTTCACATCTATCTACTGATGTTTTCTTGAGGTAGAGAACAAATTTTGGATAGGTGTTTCATCTTAATTTGAAGTCATCAAATGAATTCATTCACCATGTCTAATTGACCATTTGCCATTAGAAATGTGGATCTTTAGTTTTATTACAAATTTGCCTTTTTTATCTTCCAGATGTTGGTGGTGTTTGGTGCTCCTCAGTTTGGCTTTCTAGGAAGTTCATCATCAATCGTTAGAAAAACGATTCACAAAGACTAACACAAGAGCCCTGTAATTAATGATAAAACTGTGCTTTGATGCTGTTTATACATGAGGGATGTGTGGCACACTGAGGGCAGGTTCTCCTGGAGTGGACCATTTGTTCCATGTGGACACACAGTTACATGTGGTTAGAAGGAGGAGAATCTAGCACTTAAAATCTGAAAACTGCTTGATGTCCCCCATTTGTGAAAGGCAGTTTATTTGGTGCCACTGTTAGTGTGAAGTACTAAGTGAGGGAAAGCTTGTGCTCACATCTGTAAGATTTATTCTCATTAGATCTTCTGTGATGGTGCAATCCACAGTTCTTCAAGGTGAGATTTTGATTGTGTTACTGAGATTTGATTTATAAAAGGGGACTGTTACATAATCTGCAGGTTTTACATAATCTGCAGGTTTAAATGTGTCCCTTAATCTTTCCTTTCTTTTAAAATTTATACTATTTTCTTCTGTGTATTTCAGAGCAAAAGACTTTCAGCAGCTGCTTTAAAGGGCAGTGAGGTTGGTAGAGCTTTTTAATGATTGGCCCGTGTGCATAAGCCAAAGAAGAGCATTAATTGCAGCAAAATATTAAGCCCCATATTGAGATTTTTTTTAATACAGCTTTGAGATTTGTTGAAATAAATCAGACTAACATAGACTGTCATGGACATTATTTGTATTTGATCAATGCATGTGCTGGCCTAAGCTTCTGAACTATTCACGCTGAAGGTTTTCACTATTGTCCTTGTTCCTGTAGATATCACAGAAGAGAAGATTAAGAGCATTATAACTTTAACATAAAACTCAGAAGTAATATAATAGGAAAAGATAGTCTACATACAACAAAAGGAAAATTTGCACGGGCTTACTTTTATCCAAACATTTGACCTCCAGCTTAGATGGCTTAAAAAGGAGGAAGAAAAACTTGTACCCATTTGTCCTGGTGCAGTAATCTGAAAATTAACACATTGGGAAATATTTCTTACTAACTCTGAACTGGATGTGCAGGGGTTTTTTTTAAATTAAAATCTCCATTTCTCATTCCAATCCTGTGATGGCCAGCCTACCGTCCTGTTGGAAAGTACTAATGTTGCATTTATTCAGCATTCCTCATCGAAATATCTAGAAATCTGCTTTTCTGATATATCAATTGTTTCATCGTTCAGATCCTCCACTGGCTGTTTTCTGTAAGCAGCACTGAGTCTAAACTGTCTTCAGAGCACTTGACAGCTCTGTCTCTGGTTGTATCTTGGATCCTGTGTTCTGTCATGTCCCCTTGACCTGGCTTTTTAAACCTTCCTGAGGTTCAAACACTCGTTTTGCTGGTAGCATCCTCACAGTAGTTTATGATATTATGACGCTGTCCTTCAGGAGAAGAGCATTTAGAATTTCAGTTTTTGACGTATATACTAGAGCTGAGTCTATAGCAATATAAAGTAAAGGAAAGGAATTCTTAAATCTGAATCCCCCTAAAAGTCTCAAAGCATAGACATACCTCGTTTCAAGAGGATAGAATTTAGCTTTACCTGGTTGTCATGAATTGCCCAGTGCTGAATACAGAATTGATGGCTGTGGAGATCAGTTTCTGCTGTTCAGGTCTTGCCACTGGATGGTTAGAAGCACCTACGGAGAAAGGGGGATTGAAGGAATAATTTTTTGTACATTTATTGTCTTCAGTATTGTTAATTTAAAGAAAAGTTTCAGTTCCAAAACAATGGCTCACTTTTTAAAAGTATTTTCTTGTATTCAAATAATGCTACTGCTCAATTCAAGAAGAATTGTATTAAGTAAAGAAAGTTCTGCAGGAGTCTAGAAAAAAGTACTCAGGTGGCAACTTTCCAGTCATCCTCCCTACCCACGAAATTGGATCTTCAGGGATTTGATGTGCTCACCTCATTTCAGTCTCTGTTTATTTGAATCCATTATGTATTTTATATTTCTTTTTCTGACAAAACAATCAAACAGAATGGGAATGACATATTTAAGGCTGGTTATAGTAGCATTTAAGGCGGTATTAAAAAAGTGAGTTGGTCTGGTTACTAAATCACTCTAATAAAGAACAACATTGCTTAGTTTTATTTTATAGTCTCCTGAACAATAAAAACAGTAGCTTCTCTACTATTTTCATTTTTAGTGAAAGCAAATGTTCTGGAGAATAAGATGGGAGAAACATCAGAACTATTGAAATAATTATGCTAATATTCAAAACAATGATTTGCATGTCACTGCTGTATAAAAAATGCTTCCTGCTTTTTCTGCTTTTTTTTTTTTTAGATATGAGACATCTATCAAGTAAACAGGAAAGGAAAATTGTCTTTCTCTGAGTGGTTTCATTTCCAGTGTTTCTTCAGCTCCCCCTCAAGGGTCAGACTCAATAAACAGCTGTGCACTATGTGTGAATAAAATCAGTGTTGCAGAACCGCATAGCACACCAACAGAAAAGGGTTTTAATTCTTTTCTTTTTGACTGTAACTGGGACACTTATGAGTTTAACTTCCCATTTCAGTACTTACTCTTGGTGCTTGCACCAAGGAAGAATTCAAAACAAGAAACAGCTGGAGCCTTTTCTTTACACTTCACCTGCTATTCACATCAATAACCCTTCAAAATACAAATGTGCTGGCAACTCACACACAATTTTCACTGCACCCGCTTGTGTGTGGAGAACAAAAGTAGCTTCATCCTCTCACTCAGGATAATAAGTATTAGAAATCTGCATGACACCATTTCCTGGGAAAGCTCTTATTTCCTATGTTACGGGAAAAAACCTGACTCACACATAAAGGATATTCTGATATATATTTAAAAAGATACATCTATAGTCTTCATTTGTGTGCATTTTTTTTTCTTCTTGGATCATGAAGAACAAGATACACCTGTTATTAGGCAGGAGACACAAACAACAGCATTTATATATGCAGAGGGTGTACTGTGTATGATGAGTCTTCTCTTCTTCACTGGCTGTAAGACACCTGGAGAGACGTGCTTGACTGCACCATCCTTGGCTGACGTGGTCTGCAGTCATGGAGAAGAGCTTGGGTCTGTGGGAGGTTTTACTAGCAGATGTAATAAAAATATTGGCTGTATAACCAGTCTATGTAGGCTCCAACATCGCTTCCCAGGTAGTTGCCTGAGGAGGCCTTACTGATGGGGGCAAGGACACAGAGGTGGATGGGCAGTGGAGGGTTACAAATCCTCACAGATTTACTCTGGGAGATTTTAGTTTCAGAGGAGAGTCCATATTTCATTCTGTGCCAGGCTAGCCTGCAAACATGGACTGAATGAGTCTTCCTGGGTTATCAAATTAATCTTCCAGGTCTTCTAAGTAATCCAGAGAAATGGGAACAGTTTTGCACTGATCTTGCTGATGTACTCACAATGGAACAAGAAAAGTCTTCTCGTCTTTCTGATCCTATAGGATCTAATGTAACTGAAAGCAAGACTGTTTTTAAAGTCCTTGGAAGCTTTTCAGGGTTTTTGTGCAAGTAAAACAATAATATTTTCTTTATGCACAAATCCAAGTAGTCCACATGGAATAAGGTTTTCTCTATTGCCAGTCTCATAAATGAAAACTGGGGTAATGGTGGTTTCATTTTTCATGGTTAAGATTTGTAAGTAGAACATACTCATGCTTTCATACATGTAATCATGTGTGGTATAATATTACTTGTCATACACATGTGAGGTGAGTCATTCTATGACATAAGATAATTTTGAAAACTAAGGTGCAAGGCAGTGTTCTGACTTCCAGAAGAGATCTTGATTTGGGTGTGGTGGAGGGGAAAAAGGGAACAGAGCCACAGCATAGCCATTCAGGTGTTGATTAAAACTGGCTACTGCAATAAGGTCATGTGATTCACACAGGAAAATACTTACTTGTTTCCTGTTCATGTCAGAAAACCCTCATGTGGGTGACATACTTTGAGAAATACAGAAGAACTTAATTGACAACTGAGCAAACCACAGGTTGTTTCTTTTGGTTCACATTAAAAAAATAAATAACCAGACACAGATAAGTTTATAGGCAAATTACTTTAGTAATACCTGTAATGGTCCAGTCAGTGCAAAAAAGTGTCATCTTTCTTACAGTACTTTGTTTCTATATACACTTACACAACTTGATGGGAAATGGGCTAAGCCAGCTATGATGACTTTCACCTCCCTAAAATAAGCACATTGAAAAGTTATCTGTATGTTATCTTATGTGTAAGCCTCAGCCAGGGGAGACAAATAAACACATCTAGGGAAATACTTCCTCTCATGAAGTAGATGTCCTGGGAGGTGCTTTAACCATCTTGCTTTTCTGTGTGGACCACAGAGGTAATTTAGAGACAGAAAACTTCCTTAGATGCCTAATGTTAGGGTGGTTGTATCCTATATCTGGCATACTGCTCTGAGTTAGGCAGGACAATTAGACACTTGCTGTCCAGCTCCATAGGGCTCCACAGAGTGCAGGCTACGAGGGGTTCCCATGAGAAGCAGCTCTGCATTAAGAGCCTAAGATGACTAACTCAGATGTTCTGAACCATAACACTAAATGTTGGCATGTCATTTTTAGGTGTTAGATTGCTTTAGGTTGTTTGACTCTGACCTTCAGCCTCTATAGTGAAAAAAAAAAGTCAAATTTTATTCATTTATCTATTTAATCCAAACTGGAAATTAGTTGCCTTGTAGCTAGAGCCTTGAAGGAGGCAGGAACTTTTGTGCGAATTGTCAGTGGATCACGATGAAGCAGCAGGACTTTCACTGCCAGATCTGTCTGTGCACTAACAGAGTATGCTCAGGGACAATTTCTTCTGCACATTTGGTGGTTTGACAGACATTATTTTTTTCCTGATCCTTAGAAGAAACAAAAAGATTTTTCAGACTTCCTAAAGATGCTGATTCCCAGAGCTCTGTATTGTGAGTTTTTTATTAAAGCATTCCAGTGTCACAGCATCCAGACTCATGCTGTCCTAGTTGATAGTCAAGGGGGATGTTTGCAGGACTGACTGCACACTGACCTCAGGTTTCCAGCAGCAGCAAAAATGCCTCAGGGAAACTCAAGAGATTTATCATAATGCTGTTTGTTTATAGGAACTTTCAGGTACAACAGAGACTGACAAGTACTGTACCACACAGCTTAAACAGTAAAGAGCTTAGCAATAACAATATAGAAAGACAGGCAGTCCAGTATTTACATCATATACAAATTTTTTCTCTGCTCCATGATGTTGAAGAATTCCCTAGAGCTGTTTTCCTTGATATGCTGCCATTTCTGGGCCTACAGTTCAACACACTGTACTGGGTATAAATTCATGGGGCTTTTTTTCCCCTCTGTTGTTCCTTAAGACCAGTCAAACTTTGCATAAAGTTAAATGTTTTAAAGAGGATTTGGCTTCATAGATCCATGTGATTTTTCAGAGGCACCACCATGACCTTGTGATAAAGAGGTAGAATAAGATAATGAGAATTTGCTGGCTGCTGTTTGGCTTTTCTGTTTAGGTTGTGTAAGGGAAGAGTAAAGCCCTCACTGGTGAACTGAAGAGCTTGTTAGCTGGAAGGCAGGTTCCAATTAGAGACTCTCAATTTTCCTTTGATGTAAAGACCTCGCTTAGGTACCTACATGGCCCGTTGCTGCAAAATCTGAATAACTCACAGAAATATACTTTTCTCCTAAACTTGCTGTGTGAAAGAAGGAGACATGTTTGTATCCTTGCTGTACAGATAGTGCTCTGAGACTAGAGGCCATAGACCTTTGTGCAAAAATTGAATTTTAGGAGATTCAAATGAAATGCTGAATTGCAAGTACACAGTAATTAAAATTTTTAATACCCCAGGCCTTGCAACAGGCTGCCCAGGGAAGTGTTGGAATCACCATCCCTGGAAGTGTTCAAAAGGCCTGTGGATGTGGCACCTGGGGACATGGTTTAGTAGTGAACACAGTGGTGCTGTGTTAATGGTTGGACTCAATGATCTTAGAAGACTCTTCCAACCTTAACAATTCTGTGATCCTAAATATACAGATTTTTAACTTGAATGGTTGTTCAGGTCTTAGGGTGGGATGAATCACTCCCTGCGTATTCTTCACTGGCTACAAAGCGAGCATCAGCTTCCAGATTAGAACAGGCATCTGCCTTGCATGGCTCTGAAGATGCATGAGTTAATTTAGATCTAAACACCTTAGCCCCTAGAAGGCACATTCTCAGGCACCACTCCCACCTGTTTGCTGTTGGTTGTTCAGGGAGCTCTGCGCTCAGCACACATCCTTGGCACAGCTGCTGATGCTCTCTGGGCTGTAAGCACCTAAAAGTCTGGCAAGTAATTGAATGTAGATCACATACCATAAGGTTTCTGAATTCAAGATAGGAAATTGTTGGAATATTTTTCTTTCCAGTAATTTCCACAAATGTTTGGGGAACTTGTTTCAAAATATTTTGCAATCATTAGGTAATTTTTTTCCCTTTTTACTTTTAACACTCAGGGCAACTCAGATTTCAGCTCAGATTTCATCTTCACAAACATTTCTCTCAGGTTTAGTTACTTTTTTTAAAAAAAAAGATTTATTTACTGCTTTTACAGTTGTTTTTACAGGGTTTTTTTTGTTGTTGAAACAGTTATGTTTTTACCTGCAGGTGATGCCACCTTTTTTAATTCTGTGAGTTGAATGATGTTATACCTATGCAAGTTACTACTGTTCATGAAAAATAAGATAGAACCATACATGAACTGAACACTTCAGAGTTTATGCTCTCCCAAGCAAGGAAAATAATTTAGTTTACAGGATGGATGATAGGAGTATAGAGAATAATAAAATAAATTTTAAAAACCCAAAACCAAAACCAACAACAAAAAAACGCCAAACCACAAACCAAACACAAAACCTGTAATTCAAAAGTCAAGATTTTCAGGATTTTTTTTATATATAAATATATACATATGCACACATGAGTATGAAAAATGAATGCACAGTCTTCTGATCAACCACTCCTGAAATAAAACATGAGCAAAAAGGACAGAGAAATGACACTTATGGCAGCTTATTATACTCTCCAAAGTCACCCCCCCAACTATTGGTCGCACAAATGGTGGTTGATTGAAGTCTAGACTGCAAACCACATTGGACTGTGCAGCTCTCAAACCACACAAGAATGGAAAGTATTATAGCAGCTGTTACCATGGACGTTGACAGAAATCTGAAAAGTGCAAAGGGTAAACATAACAAAAAAATAAAACCTTTCCAGATGGCTGTACAGCTCCCTAAAAATATACACTGCCACTGAAGGCTGGCTGGATTGAAAAGAAAAGATATGGTGTCTAAAATAAAAAAGCAGTTGAAGCTGCTGTATGTAAAAAAAAACAAAAAAGTAGAAAAAATATTGCAAGATGTTGGTAAGTAAATTCTTGTCTCCAGTATCTGTAGAACTTAACTATGAAATATAAAGCTGCAGATGGGAGCTATAACTAACATTAGTGCATAGATAATAATGTAAACACCATTCTAAGAAGCATGGATGGTCAGTTAAATGATAAACACTATTTGGCTACATTTTGATGAAACAATATTGTTAGAGTAAGAAAAGCAACTAACCCCAGTGTTGACAAGTCTGCCTGCTTCTTTTCATCCAAGTCTCACCACGCATGTCCATGGTAGTGTCACCTCAAGATTACACTAACGTGACTGATTTATAGGGGTCTGGTTTTGGTATGTGGTCCCCAGCAAGTAAAAGAAATGAAGCCGGAACTCATGCATGAGAGCTTGTCAGTGTCTGCAAATTGTAGTTCCCCTGAATAACTGCCTGCTGTTTAAGATGAATGGCAATTCCATATATCATGGCACATAGGGAACACCATTAGCAGATTTATTTCTGGGTGTCAAAGTGCACCTGATTACCTTCCACTTTCAGAAACTTTTGCCAGTTTGGCTGAAAGTTCCCTCACCCATTTGTCTGCAGGCAAAAGATAAAAAGGAGATAATCATCACAGCTCCTCCCTTATCAAGACTTAAAGGACATAGGGCTGCATTTCATGCGATCTAAAATGAGAAGCCAGTCAGTGTTTTGCAGAGTTAAGACTACTACAATTAGAAAGTATAGCAAGTTTTTTTTTTCCTGTTACTTTTTTTTCCCTGTTGTAACAGGACGTGTGTTCCAGTCTTCAGCCTCTAATTATTTGTGACAGATTTCTATGTTGTTCTCATACCAACATTATTCTTCAGATATAAATAGTTATTCCTTTCTTTTTGTTGTATCATCTTGGATATATTTCTAATCAGCTTCCACTCGCATTTTATTTGACCAGAGCAGACAAACCAACCAGCCCTCCTTCATTTACCTTTGATAAAGTCCATTCTCCTTTCCTTGATCAGCCTTCCCTGCATTTCTCCCAGTTTGATCAACAGCCAGTGGTGTGGGTGTGATGTTCTCATCTTGGTCATGCACTGGGAAACAAAGAAAGGAGCAAAACCACAGCCTGACACCTTAACTTAAGAACTGTAATTTTTGAACATTTAACTGTGATGTCTTAATGTTATCTAAACATTTTTAGTAGCGTAGAAGCACATGTAGAGCACAGAGTGATATTTTTGAAACAACTATCTTAACTTCCACTGACTGTCAGTATAATTCCACACTCTATTGCTAATTTTAATCTAAATTGCTTCCTTTCAGGCCTAAACCCATGCAATCTAAATAATATATTAAACATGAAGGATCCAAATGAAGCCTGGCAGTCAGTCAAGGTGAGATTACAGGCTGTTTAAAATGAGCATGTGCTATTTTAGAGGCAGGTGTCTCAAAGGTAATTGTCATCATCTTCTCCTTTGGATTATTCCAGATATCATCAGGAAGATTGTGTACTTCCATTAGCCTCGACAGCTGGTACTGCTGATGCCAGGATGTCATAAAAAGTGTTGTTAGAGTGATGCATTTCTCATAGAGATCACATGGGTACATGTAAGAAATGCTGCTCTGAACCAGGTATTTGTCTGAGTGACTCCTTCCTCCTGCAGGATAGAACAATCACATATTATTAAACTTGAAAGAAAAGATGCCATCTGAGATGCTGTCCCAGCTTTTATAAAGTACCTTGGATGCAACCTCCAGATAGAATTTCTTACTGTACAGTCCCTTACAGGAAAATGATAACAACAGACATCTCTTTTCAGATGATCGGCTCTGCTTCCCTAACCACATTTCCCAGACAATCAACAGAGTAATAATTTTTAAAAATTATTTAAAACATGCCTATGATTTTATGAACCTATGGATATTTTCTGCATTCTTCACTCTCTATATCATTCCACAGCTAAATTAGGAAGTTATATCCTGGCTTGGTAAAGTATTCACATAAAGAACAATTATTGGTATTATTTATTGGTTGCTTAGGTGTTTGCTAGCTGTTTTGAATAATTAAGCCTCCAGAAAGCCTCTCTTCCCAACTTTAGCAATTCTTATTTATTAAAACATTACACTCCTTTCTCAGGATCTTCCTGTTGAGCTATAATTTCATTATCTCAGTGACTGGCTCCACTGGGGTGTTTCTGTTTGAATGCCAGAAGATTAGAGTGTTAACCCTTTGTTTTGCACATTGTGCATGATCTCTGACACAATTATAAATCATTGTAACTGCTCTACACGCAGTAGCTCTAAGCAATGCAGGAGCAGCAGAACAGAGCTCTAAGAAGCAAAGCTTAGATTGCTAAGCGTGACAAAATCCAGATAATCTCCATTCTAGACTGCTGAAGGAATCTAGTGCAGGAAAAGGACTTTAAAGGATTGTATGATTAGAGTATCAAAAACAGTAACAATTTAGAAAATATAACTCTGCCTCCCTCCCGCACAGCCTCTGGTATCTTGCTTCTTGCCGGGGCAGACACAGGGCTTCTTAAATGAAATTTTGCCTCTGGCTGGGTGAGCATCAGGGACATTTATTTAGTTCTTATTGTTTCAGGTGACATTTCAGTTTTGTCATGGAGCAAAGAAGGATTTTGCGAGGACAGAGTAGACAATAAGGGGCTTGAAGAAATTTTTAAAGTTCTAGTGAAGTAGAGGCAAATGAGAAAGACTGGCCTGAGGAACTTTCCCCTGTCCCTACCCTGCCAGCTAAATCTCTGGTCTCTTCCAGAGACAGCCTTCACCCCACAGAAAGGATGGGCCATGTGCTCAGGACATAGATCCTACCTTGCTGGATATGGGAAGTAAGGACTGTAGTTCCCAGGCTTCTCAGCTCCCCAGGGCTTCTTCTTTTTTTTTCCACAGAGCCCATTCGTAAAAAATTAATTTCTGTGTCTCTACAATTCCCTCCCTCCCTTCCTTCCTCCCTCCCTCCCTTCCTTCCTTCCTTCCGAATTCCTTCCTTCCTTCCTTCCTTCCTTCCTTCCCTCCTTCTCTCTCTTGTTCCTTCCTTCCTTCCTTCCTTCCTTCCTTCCTTCCTTCCTTCCTTCCTTCCTTCCTTCCTTCCTTCCTTCCTTCCTTCCTTCCTTCCTTCCTTCCTTCCTTCCTTCCTTCCTTCCGAATTCCTTCCTTCCGAATTCCTTCCTTCCTCATAAGATTTATTTCCATAGGATGTCCTTCTTCTGGCTCAGTTCCCCATTCTCCAGTCCATAACAGCAAAGGACAGAGTCTCCTACATTGCCTCGAAATCACCTTCTTGTTCTTTCCATCATGTCAGGAGGAGGATCTGCACCAGTCTCCACACTGGATCCCTCACAGGTTTCACAGTTTCCAGTCTTCCCATTCTCCTGTGTTCTTTCCTGTACCTCCACCCATCAACTGGGATTTGAGAGCAGGAGCTGGTCAGACGATGAAGGAAAGGGCTGGAAGTGACATGTTTTTCTTCTCCTTTCTCTGAGCTCCTGCTCCCAGTCAGGGAAGTTGTCAGAGAAGGAGAGACAAGAGAAAGTAGGGACAAAGAAAGCAGGCATCAAAGCTGCCCCTGGCAGCTGCCTCCCAAGATTATGCTTGAAACCAGTCCTGCTACTAATTAAAGTATTAAGAAATATTTTGAAGGAATATACTCTTTATATGACATCACCTGTTATCAAAGATAATTTTCTTTTTGTTGGATCAGCCTATTATCTTTCATTTAGTTTAGTTTAGGTTTTTGTGTAAGGCGATACAGTGGCTTTATCCCTTCAGTGTTTAGAAAAAACACTTTCTACAATCCTGTGTAGAAAGCTGGTTCTGCAGGTGGAGATGATGGCAATTAATGGAGAATGTGGGGTGGATTGAAGAGCTGTTAGAAGGGGAGAATGTGCAGAAGGGGATACTGGGACAAAGAAAGGCTACTGTTAGTATCCTCAAGGGATCAATCTGTGACAGATCCTGTTTAATGTATTTGTTAATTAAATATAGGAACTAAATATGGCATTTTGAAATTCAGAACTGGTCATAAAGCTGGGATGTAAGGCTGAAACAGAGGGCTGGGGAGGGAATCATCCATTAAAAGAAGGCAGGGTGGATCAGATGACTCAGCTGGCTGAAATGAAAAAGCATGAGATGAAACTTGAGAGTTTCAAATTACAATACCAGGCACTCAAAAACCAATAGTATTTTTTTTTTCTATAAATAGAGGATTTCTAAATTGGAAAACAAAAAAGATCATTCCTTAGATGGAAAATGGCTATGAGCAGCAAAGGAATTTACTTGGCTTCAGGTGTTTTCCATTGTGAAGAGTGTTAGTTAAACCTTAGTTGACAGATTAAAAGATTTTGCCTTTTTAACCTAACCGAGTGTCAAAAGGTATAACTTTCTGCAGATACTTTTGGAGGACAAATATCAAACAGGAAAAAAGTTCTGAAATTAAAAAAAATTAAATTTGGTCCATGAAGTGTAGGGTAAAAAGAAAAAGAAAAAAGGCTCAATTACTGGAATGATTTTAAGATGGTGTTTGGTAAGCTACTGAGAGGGGTTGCATGTTAAAATAGGGGAGTATAAGGCTGTTGTGGATGAACAAGTCCTGGGACGCTTGACTCTGCAACGAGAGGCACTTGATCACTCAGTATATTAATGACCTTTCTGGGCTGGGGGTTGCTTGCAGGAGGAGGGTGGATTTTTCCCTGCTGATCCAAAGAGGACTAGTGGAGACTCTGTGGGGAGAGTTGCCTTCCCCTGATTGTTGTGCAAAAAAAGAAATAGCCACCTCCAGTTTTTCTGGAGCCATTATATGTTCAAGAGCCTGCAACAGCTCAGGCTGGCAGGTACTGATTTTGACCCACTCTTCCCCACTGTAGGATGTGGTCGGCTTTCTCAGTTTATGTGGTTCATTTGAGCTTACACAAAATGAGTTAATACGAAGGCAGGTAAACAGAGAGGGCTGAGCCTGAGTCACAGTAAATCTTTATTTAATAAATGCTAAATAACAGTGGTGCTGTAGGGTGTTGATAGCAACACTCATGTCATAAGCTGCATTCAGTAGCACAGGTGATCCCTTCCTGTCCCATGTTCCTGCTAAAAATCAGGCAAAACTTTTCTTAGAACTGTACTGAAATTTTAGTTCCCTTTAATATTTCTCCTTCTGTGAAGGTTCCTGCTCTCTTAAACATTTCTTTTCCCTAAATAGCAATCTGTTCCCATAAAAAAAAATCACAGTGTGCCAATAATGTACAAAGTCTTTAAAAATTTACTAAGCAAGACACATCTCAAATAATTGTAAAGAAATATAACGATAAAGGAAGGCACTAAAAGATAGGAATTGAAAAATTTCCATTCCTTTTATCAAACAGCAATAAATAACTTTTTTTCCCCAAAGTATTCACCAAAACTTATTTTGTTAATATCTTTGTTTTACTTCAAAAAGAATGAATGAGAAATAAAAACTCAAAAATGATAGTAAGGACAGAATGAAATATTACTGTTCAAAAGAAAAGAAAATATTTTAGTTTTGTTTAAAAAGCAATACTTTAACTGAAAAATTACTATTCATGTATGTTTCTAGAGAAACATATATTTCACTGTTTGTTTTCTTTTTTTCTTTAAACCTGTAATTATCTGTATTTAGTATTAAATAAATCCTAAAATTTAGTTTGATTCAGACACAGACTGGACAGGGAAATGGATAATGAGAGCATTCAGTACACCAGTGATTAAAGTGATCTAGAAGATGCATTTCAAAGCATAGCCCAAGGAGGTTACACTATTTCAAAAGAGAAAGTATGTCATGATTGTCTTCTTTTGTGCTTTCTTATATATTTTTAAAGCTAATCTTTGCTGGCATCTGTTTATTGAACCACAGGGACCGTTGCCTTCATCTAATATAGCAACTCTTATGATCATAACTGAATGATTTTGACAGACCTTTTTTAAGTGTAGACTTGAGTTCACCATGGTCTGAGGAACATAGGTGATTTAAATTATTTCCTTTTACACAGAATTTGGGGAGTTTAGTGTTGTGCATTGCAAAAGTTTTCTAAAAAATTTCCTTTCCACGCCCTGGTGTGGTAATGTGATTCTAAATATGACCTTCTCTAATTTTGTGTGAAGAAAACCAATGCTTGCTAACTCTGATTCTCATGATCACTATTCCTTGTTCAGGTACATCTTGTGTGAATAAACATTTCCTGATACACTTTTTTCTTTGTGAAAGTCTGTAATTTTTGAGACCCCTGAAAGCAGAAATGAGGAGACACCTTTTCACTCTGAAGAACTAATTTTGAACTCTGGTATTTATGGTTTGTCTGTCCAAGTGCTTGAACAAATCAAGGTCAAAGGACCAGGGATTGTAATTTGGCTGTCTATGCTATTGTATGGTACAAGGATTCTTGGCATGACTCTGGCCTGAGCTAACCAGTGCTCTTCCAGGATATTCCTAGGCATGCTTTGGAGTGAACTTGTGCCGTGGAGAATTCCTTGTTGGCAGTTTAAATGTGTTGGAGAGCAAGGGAGCATTTCTAGTGTGGGCATTGAGAGCATTGTCGTGGATTGGTTCAATAATATCACAGAGCCATAACATCCTGTGCTAGAAAGGCATGAGACAGTTTCTCTCAGATAAATCACAGACTGCCTACCCATAGAAACAGGTAGGTGTAAAATGACTGGGTAGCTGAAAGTGCTGTAGAAAACATGACCAGGTCAGGTGTAATGACAAGTTCATATTCACCAGGAATATCACAGTAAAAAATGTTTCTGACAAAAGAAACAAAATAGTTGTGGGGCCACAGGAAGTGTGATTGAAGAGAAAAGTGTCAACTACATAAAGTTTTGGTTATGTGGGAGTAGAGGTGATACACTTATGGATGGAAAGACATCCAGAATTTAAAGAATGGGTTTTTTTTGTTTTTTTTTTTTTTTTGCAAAGGCAATAGAATTGCTGGTGGAAAAGTACATCAAGGGAAAACATCCTTACAATGAGTTTGAATAGACCATGAAATAGTTTTTCAGGGAAAGCAGAGAAAACCATGCCAACCACAGATTGTACCACTGTACTGATTTTGGCTGAGATTGAGTTAATTTTTTTCATTGTAACTTGTATGGTGCTATGTTTTCAATTTCTGATGAAAACAGTGCTGATAACACAGGGATGTTTTAGTTGTTAGTGAACAGCACCAAGGCATTTTCTGCTTCTGACTGCTCCCGCAGTGAGGAAGCTGAGGGTGCACAAGAAGATGGGAGGGGACACAGTCAGGAAAACTGACCCCAACTGACCAAACACCATGTGACATCATGCTCAGCAGTAAAAACAGCGTGGGGGGATTTTGTCAGGGCTGCTACTGCATGGGAACTGGTTGGGCATTGGTCTGCTGGAGGGGAGAGACTGGAGTTTTAGCATAGCTTTTTGTTTCTTCATTTTGTTTTTCTTTGCTTCTTTTTGCCTTTATTTTTAACTTTCCCCATTGAACTGTGTTTATCTCAACCCACAAGTTTTCTCACTTTTACCCTTGTGATGCTCTCCCACATCCTGCTGCGGGGGAACAAGCATGTGGCTGTGTGGTGCTCAGCTGCTGGCCAGAGCTAGCCCACAACCACAACTAAACTGAAAAAGAAGTAAAAACTACACTGCCTGGAAAATTCTGCCTTGAGAAGCTTGTATAGGACTCCCAAAGACAGTTAGCATGGTACATTCATAAGATGTGAGAAACACAGAGGTGAATAAGCTGAACCTTGGAGACTTACAAAACCTGCAATATTACTACTCCCAGGCATATTGTCTGGATCACAAGAAAAAAGTTCTTAATACCATCAGGCTGTATATTGAGAGATTTCGATATTGAGGGATAAACTACTGCAGATTACATAGAGGGAGATGAGAGTGCATTTATCATTAAGTCATAGAACATTAAAAGAAAAATGATAATGTTATCAAATGGTAATTACATTCATTTTACAGACATTCTCACCTGCAGATTTCTTTTGCAGTGAGAATTTTGGTGATTTATAAACAGAGGTGAACTTATCTCACTGTTTGTCTTCCTGTGTTGTCCTTGTAACACTGTTTGGACCAGAAACATTCACGCTCATGTTTTCCTGAATTTTAAGATGCTATGGATTGTGAAATCATTGGCAGCCTGGGAAGTGCCTTCTAATCACTCTTGTTAGCTTAATGGAAAATACTTCATGAAAACAACAAAATAGAAACCAATTTAAAATTCCAATGAACAGGAACAATGAGCTCAATCTTGAGAGGTGCAAAAAATGCCTTCCTTTCCTTGGAGGAGAATAGGGCAGATCTTGCATGAAAGACAGAAGCAATTTCTCTCGGGCTTATGCCTAAAAAGGAGCTGAAAATCTCCTAGGAAGTGTTGAGTGCTCCAGATTGCCACTGAATTCTTATAATTCTGTCCTTCCTTCTCTTAAAGGCTTAAAACAAGTATACAGCATCGTGTTTCTAAATCTGGAGGCTGGTTTGTCTTGTGGGTTTTTTTTTTTTTGGTTGTCATAATGAAGTATAGTTTTATTTTCATTTCAAAATACTTGCTTTTAAAAACTGTAAAAAATTGTGCTTTATCTGACAAAATGAAACTAATAATTTTGTTTGCTGTTAGTATCCTCCAAGCAGTAATGTGAACTGAGGTATCAAATATTTAGTACTATGCAACAATAATATGGATATGGTGATTTCTCATTAATACTAGTAACTTCAAAACTAATTCTCACTATCTTGAAATAATTATTTAGCTGCTTAGCAAGTGATTAAATTCAAACAAAAATATGTAATAGTTTAAAAAAAAAAGAATTGTTTGACATTACAAAATCTTAATGGCTTTATTCCTTAAAACTTATTATAGGATTGGCCCATATATTTAAGGAATATTCTTAAAACTGTGCGTTGCCTTTTTATTTAGTGTAGAAATTGCATCCAATTTGGAAAAGCATTTTGGATCTATCAGCTACAAATTAAGCAACAATCACAAAAATAATAAACCTCAAAATAAGCTTTAGAATAATTGAATTCCGGTTTTAATGGAAAAATAAAATTATTTGCCCATAATTGTTTGACTAAGCCTGTTCCTATTTTCCCTTCATATTTATAATGTTGGCATTTAAAGATTGGAAATAGAGTAGCATAAAGAAATAATTTCATACATGCAGAGCCTAGAAATTCAACAGTAAAGAAAGGCTAAGCCTCCTAAAGCAGACATGAATTTTGGGTGGGACAGTGTCTGGGATCTGAGCTTCATCTCACTGAAAGCTTGGGCCTTTTTGTTGAGGGAGAAGCCTTTTGTGCATCTTCACTTAGCTGTCAGGTTTTAGAACTATGTGATCAGTAGTAATTAAAAGGATTGGGAAGCAAGTGGGAAGATGGAATGATGAGAAATGTTCTCTCTGCATTATAGCTTCTGTCTTGGATGGTACACAGGGAGCTTGAGTGAGGAGCTCAGGAGCAGATGCATGGATGCTATTAAAGCTCATGTGCCAAAGCATTAAAACTAGAACTGTTCTTCTCCATAAAGGACAGGAAAAAAAGAGGGCCCTCTAGCCATAAATTCGCCAGTAAAATGCATGTGCACTTTATCATTTGGCTCAATAAAAAATGCAGCATGTGGCAAAATTTTAGACAGATAAATGTAATTAACACTGAAAGGCAGATGGCAAGAAAAAGGGACAGAGAAAGGAAAAAACCCATAAGGATGGGATGCAGTGACACCCTCTAACATTATAAGTGCATTAAGAATTCCATCCTCATGGAGGCTAATATTTAAATGCTTTCTTAAACAGAAGAATATGACGCAGATTTTTTTCCTGAATTAGGGCCTAAATTTTCAAGTGAGGGTCAGTGCATATTGATTTATGCATTCACTGTAATACATTGTTGTTATCCAAAGTATAAATTTCAAGCATCCTGGTGTTAAGAAATGTGTATAAGAGTGGCAGTTATTTCTTAGAAGTATGATAAGAAGTGTCAGTGCCCTGCATAACAAATCATGTTTATGTTACAGTAGAAAGTAAACATTTGCATTTCAAACCCACACAAAACATGGGTAACATGTTAAGGTTGCTCTAAGTCAGCCTTGCAAGAAGTTCTGGAGCCTGATTTCTGAGCAAGATTGTGAATAACTACCATGTACTTAATTTCAACCTGAGCAACCTCTGGTTGAGAGGGTCACACAGTGGGGGGTTTCCAGCACTTGGATTTTATGGAGAGATAATGGCAAGGAGAGCATTAAGAAAAAAAAAGGAGGAGTGAGGTGGAATTAAACTGGGATTTTAAAAAATGGAAAATCAAAGTGTGAGGTTTCAGGCCTGTCAAAATGTTTAATTCTTCTTGTTCAAGCTGCAGATGGTTTGAGTCATCTTGTGCCAGAATTAACTTGGTGACACAGTAAAATAACCTTTCAGAAATACGTTTTCCATATTTTATTCATTGTTGCACTTCAGCTGAACCTATTCTTTGCATGAATAAGGTATTTGAGATCAGATGCCCTCTTTGTACTTGCTTGGTGGGATTTAGAATGTGACTTGTTAAGAGCTAAGCCTAATTATGGAATGAAGGCATGAAATGTTTCTTTTGCTTACATTGTGTTGTGCATCTTCATCTGTCTATGCAAAATACTTATGAAGTGTGCTAAAAATGAAACCCTTGTGTCTACATCCTGCAAACAATCTGGAATCCCACCTTCTGTTATATAATAAATGCTGACTTGTCTATAGAGAAGAAAAATAAGCCACATGTAAAACTTGTACGGCGGAACTGGCTTCTTGCTTTATGAAAAAGGGTCGTTTCTACCATTTGTATGGTTCGTCAGATCCCAAAGCAGTGGACATCAATAAAGTAAAAATTAAGGTGTGGCCACTGAAACATTCCCAGAGGTTTAGCAGGGGAAGGTACCGACTTAAACGCTAGGAGTGAAGATCAAAAATTGCCATTTCAGAGATGGCATGTTTGTCCCTTCTCCCAGGCAGGCAGTTTATAGTGCTGCCAGGGGCAGTGTAGAGCAGAGAGCATTAGAGCAGAACTCTGTGCAAGGTCTGAAAGCTGCCCTCGATATCTCAGAGACAGATTTTCAGCATGTTTTTTACATTGCTTGAATCAATTTTGCATAGTGCATTGCTTCTCTTTGCAATGGAACCTAGTTTTCTCGTAAGCATGTACTCGAAGAACAGCATCTACTTTGAACCCTGAGTATTACTGGTTGAAACGACAGCTAATGGAATAATATGTGCATATATGTTTTTACAATGCATGTATCTCATTATAAAATTAATTAAAAGATGTGCATATTTATTCAATGCAAACTATGCTCATATTCAAGTGGTCTCAGTAAAAAGAATATTCTGGTTTTTAAATTAATTTTGGAATTCTTTTCTATCACAAAAAGATTTTCTGTGCTTTAAATGAAGGATTTTATTCAAGCAGCTGACATCTTTTGAATCAGAAGCAGCATTTGACGTTCAAGTGCTACATTTTGGTCTGAGGCAGGTGATTACTTTTATAAATCAGCTGTAAAAGGTAATCCTGAAAGCTCTCCATAAGTAATAACCAAGACTGAAAATTTTTGTGTAGTGTGTGTGTATAATGGGAGGAAAATAGAGTTAGGGAAATGGAGTTGGGTTTAAATGACTGTCTTCATGTAGCTAAATGGGCATTTCTGCCTTGGAAATCAAACGAGGGATATACATACAGAAAGAGGGCAGGATCTGGTACCAGCTTTGCAAATGCTTCAAAAAATTATGCTGAGCAGCCCAGTCTGTTACAGCTTTTGAACAAAATCTGGAGGAGTGTTCATAACAAGTATAGAGCAATTTACATATTTTTCAGTTGTCAGACACTGTGTGCCACAAACTAACAGGGATGACTGGGTAGTATGGAAATCTGCTGCTGCAAAATTGTCCAGATAGATTTCAGTTCAGCATGTTCTCCCATTATTGTCTGGGAACATTTGTACAAGTAAAACTTTCTTTGGAGCTGCTGAAGTGTAAACCTCCACAAAAGGTTTATTTAATCTATGCTGTATTTGTGCCAATGTGGGAAGTAGTTTAGCACAATTAGGTCACATAGGAAGCAGTAATGGTATTTATTGCATGATATGGATAACTATTCATGAAGCTGCGGTAGTGAAGTCTTAGTTTTCAAGCTGATACCGCCAAGAATTGCAATTAGATACAGCTCAAACAGCCTTTGGAAGAAATTTCTCTAAATTTTCAGGTGAACTACTTCTGGAATGCTGAAGAATGCTTTCTACTTTTCCTGCACCAAAATGTTACCAAATTTTAAATAAAATAATTCAAGGGGAGTTATTAGGGCTTGGTGTCATTCAACTGTTTTATTGAGTATGTATGAATATGGTCATCTTTAATCTTTCTGACCACTTCATTCATGAGCATAAAGACAGAACTTATTGAACTAATAATTTTTTGAGCAGATATTTTAGTTATTGCTTCTTCACCATGAATGTAATGTTTCTCTTTAAAATTTAAATAGAAATATGGAAGTATTTTGTTACCTGTCATGTATATATGGATGCAGTTCAGAGTACATGTAAGTGAAATCTTGATATAGGTGTATAAATACAGCCTTACAAAGAACCCTCAGCAAATGAAGACCCCAAACCCTGGAGAAACTCCTACCACTATTATATAAAATGTTATTTTCACACTGAACACAGTGCTTTCTCCTTCAGTTAAGGTACCAGCATTTTCAGTTTTCCCCTGTCTCTGTCTGGACTTATATTAGTAGAAAGATCCAAGAATGATACAGAATGTACATTTTCATGTTGTAGAGACTAATGAGAAACAAAAAGCTTTTTTTAAGCCACAGGATGCTTTTTATTAAGACTGATGAGAAAATGGAAATTATTTCCCTTGAAAAAATTTATTAAAAAAATAGCCCCTAATCAAAACAAAAAGGCAAGTCCACAAAGCTTTTATGGTTAAGAACTGATGGGAAATTCCATTTGAGAAAACTTCAGTGGAATTTTTCAGCATTCCAACTATGGCCATGGAAACATTTTATCAATTGGGAGAAAGGGAAATGGCTAGGAACCTTCCAGAGTGGAATCTGGGGAGTCATCATTTTGTTTTTTCTTGAAGGAAAACTATTAGAATTTTTTTCCAGTTACAGGTTTCAAAAGTGCTTTATTCATTATTATGCAGTCACAGCTGTCCACTCTCAGAATTCCTCAGTCACACTAAAGGATGGATGCAGGTTTATTTTCCAAATCACAATTAGATTTTCTTGGCGTATTATGTTCGCTATTGTGCAAGCCCCCAATAACATGCAGTTTTCCATGTGTTCTCTTCCTTTTTAACCCTTTAACCATCTGTGTTTCATTGCTTTTGGTCACCACATTTGTGTAGCTCACCCTTTGTAGATATTTCAGTTGTGTGTTCCTTTGTTCTTGCAGCTTTTCTTACCTTCCAAAGGTAACAGCTTCATCACAGCAGCTCAAAAATACTGAAAAAGATCACAAGGAATTTTCACTTTTCTGAATCATGAGGAATTTCACAGTATCTAAAATAGTGAGTAAAACTCTTTGCCTTCACAATATAAGTCATTAATTCTCTTGCAAAATGTAAAACTATTTTTGTCAAGTTCCAAAATTATCAACAGAGGTCAGTTATATCTATGCCCTGCAAAAGGTGGTATTATTTAGTTAGCAGTTTTTAAAAACTCAGAGACAAACTACTTGCAAGTTATAAAAGGCTTAAGGTAAATCTCCACATTAGCAGATGTAAACATGAGTTAATAAAGACAAAGTAACATAGAGATATCTTAGTAAAATTGGTTTTATATTCATTTTTTCTGCTTTTTATTTTCTTCTTTGCCTCTGTTTCGTGAGTTCTTTTACTCAGAGTTTGTATTGAAACGCAGGAGACATAGAGTTGTTCTTCAGACTCAGATGTTTATTATTTCTTATCTATAATACAGCTGCACAGAATGTGCCTCTAATTTAACAAGGTGAAAATGGCCCCCAAGTGCTACCTTCCAAGGTCTTTTAAAGTCCAATCTATCCAGTTATGGAATGCCAAGTAATTTATGTTTACTTATAATCCAATAAGTAATCATTCATGTTCTGCACTGTGGGTTTTTTTGGACCAATACCAAACCACCCAGATTTGTGAAGAAGAAGGAGGAAAGAAGAAGAACTAACCCGCACCCAAAATCCTCCATCTTGTAACATATATCCCAGAAACCTAAATTTTCTACATCTCTACATATTCCACCCAGTGATATAACTTTAATTACACAGCAACAATCTCAGTGCTATTACATAATCTGGGTAGCCTTTCCCAAGGTCTCAGGTCAAATGCAGTGTGCTTTTGAAGATCATCGCCTGTCGGCACTGAAAGACTGAAACTCACTGAACCCAGGGTTCCAGCAGTTTTAAATTATTTTTCTCTCTGGAAGACCATCTTTTTGGTGCATATTGATCAGAGGACTTATTCTGTCTCCATAACAATGTGTTTTCCTTGTTTTAATGTCAGAAATGAAGTTCTAATGGTCTGAATTTATAGGTTCACTGTCAAATCAATGCCTTGTATCTATCAGATGTCAAAATGATGACTAAAAGTATGGTGCATTCTCTAATGCAATTATTTTGGCCAGCACCTTACTCTTGATGTTTAATAGAAGCTACTGGTCACAGATGTAGTAATTGAGTGCCTAAAAAAATTGAATGTCTTTCTGAAGCACTCATTTCGGAGCTTGCCATTTTTCATGCTGGTATGTATCTGAGAAAACAGTGTATTTGAGCAGCTGATACAATTGTTGAAATGCAATTCCTTTGGCTATTTTTGACTTATAGGTTTGTGTTGAAAGAACACTTTTCCCATTGTTTAAAAGTATATATAACTACATTTAAAAAAAATTTGAACTGAACTGCAGCAAAATGTTCGAAGCTTGAAACTCAGATCATCACACAGATTCTTTTATAGAAGGAATCAGTGGTTTTCTTGGTTTGAGGGAAAAATAAAAATAGAGTCATACATGATTGAAAAGGCATTTTTTGCTTGCCTAGTTTAACACAAAGCTCACAGAAAATGTAAATTTACTCACTAACATTCAACTCATTGAAAGAAGAACTTCAAAGTGAAACTGGAACATTTAAGAAACAACATATCATGCAAGGGCTCTTCCCCTCGCCTTTCTTTTTCTTAGCAGGGGAACAAAATACTTGGTAATCTGCTGCTATTAACTTTTAAATTCCCTGCCACTGAAATGTTAAAATATAATACAAAAGAAAGTTTCTAAAACTGTTCCAACTTCCTTTTTTTCCAGTCAAATATGGTAGATTTTTAGTGCTTTTATTGACAAAACATAGCAAGTAGAGCTTTTTGGGAATCAAATTAAATTTTGATTAATCTTTTATTGGAAAATGGTTTCTTAGGCTCAGAAGGGAGTCTCTCATGAAAAGGAGACACTGGCTGCCCAGAATAGCCAATAGGTCAGACACTGAAGACCATGCACTTTCAAGTCTTCAGCGTGCTTCGTTCAGGCTCCTCGTGTGGACAGACTGGGGCCTTACCTTAGATGTTCATCGAAGGTAAAGCCCCAGTCAATGGTCTTACTGTCTTGCTTGAGCATGTGCCTGCCAGTCTTTTCTTTCTCTCTTCCTTTTATAATTTTATCTTGTCTTCATATGGAGTTGGAATATTTAAAAATATGGAAATATTCTGTGGGACAGGAAAACAGTTTCCAGCCCAGCACTTAAAAGAAAAATTACACAATATGCGTGCTATCTGCATTAATATTACTATTAACACCTTAATATCATATTAACAGCGTCTTTTTTTTTTCTTTTTCTTTTACTCTCCATGGTCATGTAGAATAGTAAAGATAAAAGCAGATCAGCATTATAAATCTCATAGGTTTTCAACGTAAGTTAATCATCACTGGAAAAATTATAGTTATGGTGTACAATTTCAGTGTCCAAAATTGGAAAATTCTCTTTTCTTCACTCATGGTCCTCCACCTCAGGGAACTGGGCAGCCCAAGATCTGTCAGTGTTACTAAAGACTGAGGCAAAATTTGGCAACTGAGGCACATTGAATGCCTCCACTTTTTCTTCATCCATATTATTCAGATGGCCATCTTCACACGAAATCAGTTCAATGTTTTCTTTTCCTCTCCTCTTGCTATTAACATGTTTTAAAAAAGTATTGACACTTTCTGCTGGCGTGGTACAGGGCTGATGCTGTGAGGGGAGCACATGATAATATTCTTAATAGGCACAGTCCATCATGGAAAAAAGACCTTAAAATCATTTATAATGCTTGTGTAAACCTTAAAGGACTATGGAACTCCTGAACTTTTCCATGGCATTTGCTCAAAATATGCAACACATTAAGGACAGAGTACTTGAATATATGAATGCAAGCTTCATAATTTACCCTTCTGTGGAGTTAATTCTACTGAAATTGTGCATGTGAAGTGAATTCTATATGTACAACCTTGCATCTGATGCACTGAGTATAGGTTAAACAAATGTAGTCAGAATCAAATGTCTACGAAACCTCGACATTGTCTAAAAGCCATCTCTACCATTCTTGAGTCTTGCCTCAAGTGTGCTGTGGCAAGTCACTCTCCCTAGGTATTCATACAAGGAATCTACTGCCTTTTGTGCTTGTAGCCCAAAGGTAGACGCACATGCTACTGAAGTGAATATGAGGCACTTGGCCTTTTCTCAGGCTGTATGTGCTTATTGCTATGAGGATAGATACCCTCTGGAAAATAATGAGAAAACAATTAATATTGCAGTAAGGACTTAGGACAGGAGCCAGCCAACTGTTGCATACCCACAGAATCACCCAGCCCTAAGAAAATGTCTTAATGATTTAATTACTTTTCTCATCTGAGTGGATATTGTAATTCTGATTACAGAAGCTGAGGATGAACATGCTTAAATCTAATAAATACAAAGTGAATTCATCTGAAATGAGCATCATCAGCACTCACAATGAAATTTCATTTATGGGCATTGTTTCATTAAATGTAACCTCTAGCTTATTACAGGCACATTATTTTTCATTTTTTATGCATGATGTCATTCCTTTATTTAAACAGACCATGGTAAATATTTTATGGAACAATTAAAGGAACAAATAATAAATTTTTGCATTAAAAATGGATCCGTGAAAGTGTCTGGCAAATAAATGCAAACAAACAAATAAACAAAAAGGGTGGAATTATGTTGCAATCTGTCAGAAATTCTCCTGGAGTTTTATCTGTGGTCTGCCCACTGTTACTCTATTTCTCACTCAGCTGGTCTATTATTATGAGATGTGTAAAATGGTAGAAATATGTGAGCTACCTTGGGGCAGAATATGATGATCTTGTTCTACCTCAGACTTTAGAGGATGCTAATTGTATGCTGGGCTTTTTGTTTCCCCAAAGCCCTGTTTCATATATTTAATTAGAGATTTTTAACTTTTAAAGTATTTGCTGTGTGCACTGGCAAGTATTTTTAAGAACCATGTCCAGCGTACTGAGGCAATTGTGCAGATTAGCTAAAAGAGTCATTAAGCATATCTGCTTGCACAAAACTGTCATAATCCAGTCTCCTAGCAAATTTTTATGGCTGCTGCAAAAGACAGGGTACAGATGGGGTGTTGAAGTTGCAGCTTAGCACCTCCTGTGAATCCCACTGACTTCAGCAACAGCTGAGAGAATTCTTCAGTTTGAAAAATCTGGCAACACAAAAGATAAAAAATTAATACAATGACAAACCCCCCATTTTTTATGCAGTGGAAACTCCTACTGAATGTTCTGAGAGCTCAATATAGTTCTATTGAAATCAGGAGAAAGATTCCCCTTGACTTCATGAGGAGCTGGATCAAGTAACTTATTACTAAAGATGTGATTCTGCAGGAAGCAGAATCAAATCTTCATCTCCCAAAGGAATGGTTTTGGTGATGGTGGGAAAAATTCACTGTACTCAGCAGCTTCCAATGCTGCTCTGTACTTCAGAGATTTGAATCTTAAAGGAATGAAACTCAAGAGACATTTTCTTCCTGTCCCAGAAAAAAAAACAACCAAAAAACAATGACAGGGTCCCAAATACACAGATCTGAGTTTCAGCACTAATGTGTCATTGCCAGATATTAATTTTCAATTTTCTCCCTGCAGAAGGAGTAGCTTTGTCAAGGTCATGCCACACATAAATAATTTCTCCGTTTCAGCAAGGTCTTACTAAAGCAGCCATAATCAGGGCCTTCTGTAAATGAGGGTTTCTTTCTAAGGAATGCATTCTTATTTCAAATGACCCACTGCTGATTTTTTCCCCTTTCTTCTTTTGTTTTTAACATTTAAGTGATTTGCAAACTTCTTGTATTTCAAGGGCATAATTAAGAATGCTGATAACATTGACATCATTCTGAACTTCAACACTGAAGAATGTGAACAGGAGTGCACTCACTGCTTTTTAAATACTTCTGTCCCATCCTCTACAAATAAACATAAGTGATAGAACTTGAGAAGTAAAACAGGTCATGGTCCCTCCTCAAAAGGTGCTAGGCTGAAAGTGTAGGTCTTTATGCATCAAGAAGAGAATGTAGCTGGTAATATGTTGTCCTAAAAAGAAATAACCTGTGTTTATGACAAGGCTCAGGCTTGATGAGAATAAACAGATGCTTCTCTAATACCATTATTTATTCAAAGTACACGTTAATACATTTTATCTTTAGATGCAAGTCATGGTTCTCATTAATGCTGTTATTATGAATTACTAACACCTCCATCCATTAGTTTGGTCGCAATGTTCTTAATTAATAGGTGACCTGTCTTTAACCAGATATCAAATTTTACATAGATTGTCTGCTGATAACCTGAGACAAATACCAATGCATAATTAATTTTTTTTAATTAATTCTCAATATATGATGCTGTATGGATTCAAAACCAGAAAGGTACTAATTAGAATTTTGTTTTAATTAGCCTTGCATATGCTAAGTGTATTCTGCAGTGCTCAGTGCAGCAGAATTGGTGATCAGGGGGATGGTTTAAAACCCCTGATGGGGTTAGAAATACAGCTCAATAGTAATGTGATTCCAGTGCTGCTCAAGAAGGATAATTGGATGTCCATTTTTCCATAGTCCTTTTTTCTTTCTCCCAGCTGTGATTCTAGAGCAGTTTCAAACTAGTAAAGAGGTTAAGGAGTGGAGATGTTACTGTAGTGGTCTCCTGCTGCCAAGGAAACAAGGAGAGGGAGAACTGCTTCATCCAACCATGACTTAACCTTCCACTTGCAAGACATTGTCAGAGCTTCTATGTGTTCCAGTCTGTGAGTTTGCACTGGCAGACAGTGAAATTCTCTATAGGAAATTTCTTATCAACTGAATGCCCCAAGTTCCTCTAAACCAACATTGATTGTGGTCCTGCATGTGACAGCAATTAGAAGGATTTTTTTCAGAAGTTGTGAACAGTCAATCTATGGCAGGTGGCAGAGCACCAAGCACGAATCTGGGTAATACATCAGAGGACCTTCTGCATATCTCCCAGACTTTTTGCTTTTCCTCCATGTCTCTTGATTCTTTTGTTTTCTTTTGTTTCCAAACATTGATTGGAACCTGAATCATTGAAAAACATCACCTTTTGCTGCTGTGAGGATCCTGGTCTCTGCCCTTGGGCTGTTTCCTTCCTTCTGTTACGTTCACAAAGACACACAGGACAAGTTTTAATGAAGTTTTCTGTGCTGTTTGACAAAGGCAGTATGATGGTCTTGAAGGCCATCAATAAAAGCTAGATTTTGGCTTGTCCTTTCCTCCTCTTGTACCCTCTTACCACCTGACTGTGCTCTGTAGTCTGGATCTCCAGCAATTGTCTATGCCCCACAGACCAGCCCTGCTTACTCCCTCCTGTAGGGAACAAAGTACTGAACACTGTGAGACTTTGGTGCTGGTAATGAAAGCTGTGTAAGTATCCATCTTTCAGAGATCTTTTTCAGAAGTTATCAATGTCAGGCATGTTAAGAGACTGTGTAGTGGAACATCTTGTTCATTCAACATCATTCCAAAAATATGAAATATGGAAACAATGGCTTGCTTTTAGATAATAAGAACTTTCTGGAAGATTTTCAGTGGTTTTAGTTTTTTTCTTCCATTCTCTTTTTAACTCCATAGAGCTTCTTCAAGGACTAGAAGTCTTTGTAATTATTCCAGGAAAGTGCTCCTAGCACTGAGTTAGAAGTCCTCAGTAGAAAACAAGAAAATGCCATGCTAGCAAATTGACCATAGTGAAGAGCTACATATTTGGAATTAAAGTAAAACACTTTTTCATTCCTATTGAAGATTTCAATTCAGTTCTAAAGTAAGCTTATGTTATGAATTGAAAAAGCAATTTTTACCCAATTGCTCAAATGACAGTATTCTTGCAAGGTTTTACTTTTATATTTCCTTTCAGAAGGAAAACACATACTTTTTAATTTTCTGAGGAAAAGTTTGATAGTGACTGAGGGATGGAAATATGAAATTTTCCTTTGGGTGACAGCATAAACTCTTCAAGCAAATTTTTTTTTTATTTTATTAGTTTAATGACTATGCTTTGGAATTCTTATTTGAGAAAAAAAATCATTATTTTCCTATTCATTCTCAAACAGATTCACCTGTTTTTCTGATAAGTGGTATTGCAGATACTAAGGATAGCATAACATGGGTCTTTCTGTATGCATTAAAATTTATCATATCAGAGCCAATGGAGGAAAGAAAGATTATGTTTATTATAATAGCTTTTTGGCAAAAAAAAAAAATAATCATGGTTAGATCCAATTAATAAATCTTACGGTTTCTGCTTGACCTTAAAACAATTCAGTGTAAAATCATGGTTAGATCCAATTAATAAATCTTATTTATTAATTGGTTTCTGCTTGACCTTAAAACAATTCAGTGTAATGCTATACCATAGGCCCCAGCAATTCTTAAAAAGCTTTTTATTTGTGGATCAGAAATATCATTACTCATCCTCTGGCATCATTTTTGCTTGTGATGTACAATGACGGTTTCCAAGGAAAGCCGTGTAGCAGTTCTGATGCAGAAGGGCATTTCTCTGCTCTCATTTATGTCACAGAAACCCCCATAATATCATAAGTTTGAACAGCATTAGGTGATCATAGTAAGGGTTGGGTTGAAAGGGACCTTAAAGATCATCTTGTTTCAACCCTCCTGCCACAGGCAGGGATATCTTCCCCTAGACAGGTTCCTCAGAGCCCCATCCAACCTGGCCTTGAACACTTACAGGGATGGAAGATCCTCCTCTTCTCTGGAAAACCTGTTCCAGTGGCTCACCAGTCCCTGGCTGTCTTCCTAACATCAATCCAAACCTTTCCTCTTTACATTTAAAAACTTTCCCCTTGTCCTGTCACTATGGCAGGAAGTATGTCTCTACAATCACATTGCTGCTGCTTGTGGAATACCTTCCATAAGTACCTCATCTGCAGAGAGACGAAGAGAGAAGGCTGCCTCTTACCTCTCTATTTGATGTTCTGCACTGAGCTCCAGCCTTTGGATCAGCAAAGCTTTTAAGGACTTGTTTCTTTGCTGTTGTGTGTAGTGGCTGCAGTATAAAGCTCTAAAGATTTCCTCACCTCTGGGTTCAAAAGCATGTACATTTTATCCCCAGGAATCTTCTTGCCAGCCCTTAAAGAGGACAGCCACCTCTGTGGGCAGCCCAGGAGGTGATAGTTTTTGACCTCACAGGTTCCTTTGCTTCTCCCTACTGTACTCTTCACAAATATGTGTAGGAATGGAGAAAAAGGAGTCCATTACCTGACCTTTGTCTCACCTCAGAATTTTTAGAGGGCATGATAATGTAACTCTTAAGATTGGCACAATATAATGGCCAACTGATGTCCAAAACATGTTAGTAAGTTAGATGTACCAGACCAGATCTGAACTCAGTTACATAGCCATAAATGTAATGGTATGTAACTTTTCAGAAGTGTGGAGAAGTCCAGCACCTTATTACTAATGTGCATCATGCAGGTTAACAGTTTCTTTTTTGGATTATTAGACAGAATTGTCCTAGATATAATTATGCAGCAAAGTCCAAATTATTTTTGTTGATTATGCCAATAAAAGTTTGTTTTAATCCATCCATTATAGTTGAAAGTAATAACAACAATTTAAAATGATGAGTGATTCACGAACAGGAAATAAAATTCAAAATTGAGGGCTGGGTTTGACTATTTCTGAAGCAGAGGAAACTGTCTTTTAGTATGAAATAGCTGTCCTGTTCAAGTGTCACAATAAATTTATCAACTCCAATAAAATGTCGAAAGTATTTTTTTTTCTAATATTAGCGAAAGATGGTGTCCATTTAAATTAGAATTTTCATTCATTTCTAATTGGCTTAAAATCCAGTTTAGCTACACATCTTTCATTCATAACTTGTTTAAAGGATTCTAATTCTCGTAGATAAATAGGCATCCTGATGTTTTTCATTTTCATCCATCATTAAGTTTCTTATGGCTGAGGTTACTGGTTGTGCATTGCCATTCCACTATGCTATCAACATATGAAGTAACTGAGATCAGATTGGATCCATTTATTCCATTCAGTGCCTTATCTGCCTCTTTCCCCCATTTTCTTGAGCACTGCCAAGGGTCATATTGAAAAACTGTCTCCAATTCCAACTGAAATCAACCAGGAAATGGCTTTATTTTACTTTTAGCTGCGACCGAAATTAAACAGGACTGCATCATTTCATAAAATGGTCAATTACAATGCAGTAGCATATATGCTATGTTGAAAGCACCCTAAATTTCTTATATATGCCTGTTTTTCATTTCATTCATTTAGAATTGCTTAAGAAATAGAAAATATTGTGAAAAGTGCTGGTTTTGTCTGGAGTAGACAATTTTCTTCATAGTTGCTGGTATGGGGCTGTTTGAGATTTGTGCTGAACACAGTGCTGATAAACACAGGGATGTTTTCATTATTGCTGGGCAGGGCTTACACAGAGTCAAGACTTTTTCTGTTCTTCACCCCATCAGTGAGGGGACTTGGGGTGGCACAAAAAGTTGGGAGGTGGCACAGCTAGGACAGCTGACCCCAACTGACCCCAGGGATATCCCAGACCATGTGGTGTCATGCTCAGCAGATAAAACTGAGGGGAAGAAGAAGGAAGTGGGAGATATTCAGAATGATGCCATTTGTCTTGTTAAGTCACTTTTACATATGGGGCCCTGCTCTCCTGGGGATTTCCGAACACCTGCCTGCCCTTGGGAAGGGGTGAATTCATTCCTTGTTCTGCTTTGCTTGTGTGCATGGCTTTTGCTTTCCCTATTAAACTATTTCTGTCTCAATCCGTGGATTTTCTCACATTTACCCTTCTGATTGTCTCCTCTATCCCACCAGGAGGTAAATAAGGAAGCAGCTGTGTGGGAGAGAGTTTCAGGTTGGGATTAAACTATGACAATCCTACAGAGAAGTGGGGTGCCTTTAAAAAATGTATATTTTTTGGATAAAGGGACATTTCTGTATACTGGAAAGAAGGAAGAAAATGTCAGACAGTAGGGGCAGAGTGTGTGTTTGGATGCACCGTTTTCGACAAGAGGGAACACTGAATGGGAGATATGGAATTAGAAATTCCTCATACTTTGCTTTTATTTGCAAATGCACTTCCCCAAGGACTGCTTTCAGAGGCAATCTGTAATGTTTTCATCCTGCTTTAATCCTTACCCATGTTTTCAGTGATCCAGGAGAGTCATCAGGGTGACTTTTAAAGTGTGTAACTTGTTTTTGAAGAAATAGGGCTTGTTCTAGATTTGTAAATATGTAACTTAATGGTATCTTTCACAAGTGTGAAGAGAAGGAGCAATGACTGCAGGATAGATTTTCCTGATGCTGTGGGACTGCAGGAGGTTGGGAATTGTTTTTCTGTATTTCACCTGGTTCTTGTACTCCTTTTTTTGAACTTCCCATGGTGGTTATTGATAAGGACAGCCTAGAAGATGTGTGTGGGGGGAAACTGTTGTCATTCTTGAAATTTATGGCTTATAAAAATGGGATAAGCTTTGGCAAAGCATTTTTTTTTAAATGAGGCTGTTGTTAGACATAGACATTAGACACCTTAGATCAGTCTATTAAAGAAACTGTAAATCAATCAGTTATATTTTATAGCAGTTTCCATACCTTCCTCTGTTCCCCCCATCTTTATCTTCACTTTTTAAGGGAACAAATTTTGTTAAAAGGAGACACTAGGAAATTGCCCCAATTATCTTGCATGAGACATTCAAGAATAGGGATGCTAAAACAAAAAGTCTTATATGTAGGTCTGATAAATTGATAGAAGTGGTTTTAATATTTGTGGGAAAGATCAGACTCCTATTATGAAATGTAGAGAGCAAATATTAATTCACTGAGTGTTGTCTCAGGCTGTTTTCTTGTTAACAGCCTGCTAAAGAACATGGCATTTCCCATCTGCTCATGAAATAGTCACCAGGTCTACCTCAGGAATGACAGCTGGCCCACTGTGCTCTCTGAAATGTGTGTCGTGGATACAAACTGGCTCAGGACTCTCCAATATTTTCAGTGCTGGCTTTTTGAAAGGTTTTTCATCCTATACTTGCTGTGTTCCTTATACTCTTTCACTGAGCATCTGGGGCTGTAAGGATAGAAAGAATTTTGACCTGAATCTCTACTGCAGTTCATGGCACCCCTCCAGATTTTTGGGCACATTCTATGTGTGCCAGCAGGACATAAGCATTATTTCAGTGACGGGGTGTCTTTGGCAAGGGCTGATATCATATCCTTGTAGCCCTTCTTTAGGGTTTCCAATATGCAGAATAAACCCAGCAGAGAGCATGCAGTCTACGCCATCATATCAAATATCCCCAGGATCAGAATGGAGGACCTCCAGGGCTGAATGCAAGAGGTCTGACAGCATGTGCTATATCTCAGATAATTCCAAGATGCTCATATTGGCTCCCAGCTCTCTACGTGCAACTGTGTGTTGGTGATGATAAAGGAGAGGAGGTTGGGGGACAGTAATATATTTGTCTTTTGTGCAGGATTTTCCTTCACTCATCCAATCCTGCCCTTCATAAGCCATGAATTCACAGACATTTGGCATGAGCTCCTTGACGTCTGGCAAGGGGGTAGCACAGGAAAAGGGAAGATGAACGGAACAAAGCTTCATATTTAATAAGCGGTTTACAGAACATTAAGAGGAATATTTTGTTCCAGTAGATTTTAGAATTCCTTGCAAATAAAGCTGGAAAATAAAGGAAGTACATTTTAGGTTTTGGAGACTTAGATCCCTTAACTCTTTTTACTGATTTATTTGAGTGAATTTCAGATTTTAAATTGCACTTCCTATAATGATTGAATGCACTTTCTGTATACCCAGTATTTATGGTGCAGTTGTTGGCAATGTTAATGTGAAAAGTACATCTCCTGAACATTGTCAAGCTCTTATTGTCACCTTTAGTTCCCTGGGATATGAGGACAGAATTTTATTTCAGATTAAAAGGAAGAAAACTGCTTCCTTTCAGGGAAAACATATATTTATGTTTCTGGATGTCTCTAAAGTGACTCAGACAAGGAGACACATATTTGAGTTATTGTTGCTAGATTTCATTATGCTTGGTGCCTGGGTGGCTATACTATATTTTATGCTGCAAGGTTTAGAGTTGTTTTGGAAGGGAAGAAAAGGGAAGCATTTTTTGGATCTTGATGAGGATGATAAAATGTAAATTCTAAGGGCAAAATTCAGAGGTGATGCCATTGAGAATGAAAGTTCGATTTTTCATGTGTGACAGTCATTTAAATTCAGACTTCATCTTATCTTTTCTCTCTTTTCAACCTATTTCTGCCTGGTTTTCAATGAGTAAATATGTAAAAATTGGTGAAAAGTAGATGCTGGTAGCCTATAGGAGATAGGAATTAAAATATTATGATAACAAAGCTAGGCTCAAACCCACCACAAACAGGCATCTGACTTTATAATATGTTTCAGATGTCTTTTCAGTAAGTCTTCCTGAGGTAAATGTTTAAACTTGTGTGGTCTGTAAGCAAAACAGATGCTTCTGAAGGACTTCGGTCTAGTGGCAGGTGTCCCTGCCCATGTTGAGGGACTAGATGATCTTCAAGGACACTTCCAACCAAACCTTCCTATGATTCTGTGACTCCAGAGGAAGAATCTGTCAGTCTCAGGTTAGGTACCAAGTTACAGAGATGACTCCTCTCCCTGAAAACCCTTTAAAATCACCTACCTCTCCCCAGTCATATTATGAAACTTATTTTTGATGATCTGCCTCATTAGGCCTCTGAAATTATAGGAGCGAGTTTGGTGCAAGAAAGAGGAACTTGATCCTACCCTAATTGAGTCTCCCAGGGAGTTGTAGTGAGTACAAGGAGAACACGTAACTGCGAGCCAAGGGTTCCCAAAGAAATGTTTCTCCAAACTCAGGCTGTGACACTACAAATAGGGTCACCAGCCCAACAGAAATTCAATTGCTAATTCAGGCTCCCAGCTGAAATCAGGGTCAAAAGCCTAATTATGAAACCTAATTAGACTTTGAGTGTATGCAAAATAGAGCTCCTCCTTCCTTTCCATCCAACATAACATTATATACACATTTAATGGTACAGTAGTATTATGTATGGATGCAGCACTTCTAATTAATAAGTGATGGTATAAAGACTTTGTACTTAAAATTGACAACTCTTGATGGAAAAATACGACCCTATTTAATTGCAATTATATGATAATATTTTAAGAGGAACAACAAAAATTATTAAGAAGGTTAACTTGTACCTTGTAACTGCTGCATATATATTGAGTTATAATAAAATTCCTCTTTTGCTGGAGGGTAGCAAAGGCACAGCAATACAGAAAATTAAATGATGATATTTTTGGGATGTGTTTTGATTATGGGTTGGCTCTGCAAACATACAGACACAAATATGCACACCTATATATGCACCACATACATCTTAACAGCTTCTAGCTTGAAAGGGCAAGATGTTGACCATCAAATAAAGGTTACCTTTTAGTAAATTTGATCATTTTCTTTTAATTGACTGAAATGGGTTAGCAGTGATAGTAACAGTAAAAGGGAGGAGTAACCTGTGGTTTTCTGGGTGTGTGTGATAAAGGTCCTCAGGTAGGATTGTATGTGCACTGAGGAAAGAAAGCTTACGAATGTATTCGGATATTTGTAAAACACCATGGTATTGCTGCTCCACAGTGGGTTCCTGGGTCAGAATTCATGCCCAGGGAAGCTCCGTTTGTGCCAAGCTCTTGTGGGTGAGCACAGACTTCAGCTGGTACGAGCTTGTAGGCCACAGAGGATATCCTGTGCCTCCTACTGATGCATATTTGGCTTTCTTGGTGGCTGCAGTTCTTCCTATTGTTTTTTAGCCTTCTGACCAGTCTTTTTCAACAGTGCTGGGTCACTTGTGCACCAGTGTGTTTTTAGTATTATTATGAAAAAACTAGAAATACGCTATTTAAAATTCCTGTGGGTGTGCTTACTGTCAACTTCTCATTCAGCAGCAACTTGTGTTTTTTCTTGGCAGAGAAGCTTTTATCCATCAGCTGAAGAGTTACAGTGTGTCTTCACAAACAGCTCTGAAGTAGCTCCGAATTACCTGAAGCAAAGGTTGTATTAGACTCTTTAAGAACACATTCCAGTAGACCTTCATGGTTTCTGACTCCCGAGCTGGCTTTCTCAGAGCCCACTGAGCACCACATTTTAACACTGCTATGGAATGCATCTCATACCTGGATTTAGGTTATCCTTTGCATGGAAAGACATGACTGAAGCTAAAAAAAACCCCAAAAAACAAGTTAACTGTGAAAATTCTTTTCTCATAGAAACAAACAGAAAAAAAGTACCTCTGATGTTTTGTGGCTCAAGTACACTCTTTGAAGACACAGGTCTGTCCTAGTAAAACCAAGGTGTACACAGTGGAACCTAAAGTAGTTATGTAAGCTCTCTCATAATCAATAGACATGATGATTCATTCTGTGATAAATTTCAAAAGTAGATGTGCCCTTACTTTATATTAAAATGAATTCTCACCTGCTCTAACTAGAAATCCTCAAAAAATTACAGAATGCAGACTGTGAGGGAAGAACAGTGGAACAATATCAGCAATGTGGTCTTTGAAAACTTACATTTTAGAAGACCTGCAATCCCATTTTAAATTGGCTAGACTGAACATCATCATGAAGAAGCTATCTAGAATTTTGAAAACCTTTCTTATTTTTCCTGGTGGATTTAAAATCACTTCTATCCAAATCCCGATATTTAATTTAGATAAACTTCAAACAGGTACAAGTTAATTGAACTTTGTATTGAATAGTGAAGAAATTCATTTGACATTTCTAGAAAAAAAGAAAGAAGTAATATAATACACTACAGATTTTCCCCCTTATAACAAATTTTCTCAATGGCAAGACTGGCAAGGTCTTTCTCTCATTATTAGAATTTTGGTTTTTATTATTTTCCTGTCTCCTGTTATTTAAGTTGTTTTCTACCAAAACACCCACAAAATGTAGGTGCCCTGGGTTTTCATTTCTAGCATTATTTCAGGTTATCTCAAGTTTCAGTTTGGATGAGAAATAAAGAAAATAGCATATGCCAGTTATTTTCTGTGGCAGATGGCTCTCACAGGAGCTTCTATACTACTCACATGCATTTATAAGGTAGAAAAAAATATTAAAATGTCACTCGATAAGCTAAGAGCTGTTTCATAGGGTCAGAAATTATTTATGGACTTAACATTTAGCACTAAAAAGTGTCCTTCAGCAGCCATTGTGCAACGTGGAATTTTATTTCCTTGGGCTAGATGGCGCTGGAGTATATAAAATATCCATCCTTGTCTCCCAGTAGAGCTTCCCTCTGCTCGGGAAAGGAACAAGCCTTTCCTACATGCAGATATTCAGTTCTTTCTTTCTGTATCGACAAACAAAATGATAACTCTTCTTGTTTTGTTTTGAAGGTTATTATAAATTCCCATTTCACGTGGTATATACCCTCTTTTAGTGAAGTGTGGCAAAGCTGTGTTTTATACATAGAGGATTATATATATGCCAAAAATTGAACACGTGCATGAAACTCACAAAAATTTTCTGTGAATATTTGACTTTTTTTTTACCCTTGAGGAGGAGAAAGCAGCATAAAGGAAGAAGTTGTGGTATTCCCTGGGATAGTCTGTGTTTCTAGCACAGGAGAGGAGGACTTTTCAGTGTAAAAATCTGGAAGGACTGAGTTCTACTTGGGCTAGTGTCAAACACCTCTCATGTTCTCTGGTACTTTCTTATGCCCCATCCCAATGAAGCAGGACCTTCTTTCTGCTGTGCAAATCCTCTGTACCTCCTTCTCTGCCTTCTCCTTTATGCCTCTCTGTGTGGAATTCCAGCCATGGTACTGTCTTTCTGCTTCAGCACTGGGAAGAAATGACTGTAGATGAGTCCCTACCTGCATCCTCTGCCCAAGTGGTGAAAGAGGAGATGAAATTCATGTCAATTTGTAGTGAAATTTGAACAGTCTAGTGACATCCTCTAGGAATGGGAAATAGTTCCCCTAACAAGACCAAATTGGGTCTCCATTAAGTTAGAGGAAGAAGTACATATGGAGGAGAGAGCCATCACAACCCATCATCCCTGAAAACCCCGTGATCCCAAGGCCGAACTGTGTAGCTGCCTGCTGCCATAGTAACTTTCTGTGCTGTTGTTAGCATGAAAGACTCAGTTATTGGTCAGGCTTTGGAGTGAAGGTAAAATGCAGTAGTTAGAGGAAGGTGGTTCCATGGCCTCAAGTGGCCAAAGAATGTTTTCTGTAAATGAACTGCCAGGCTTTCAACACCAGCCAGAGGTGCTCTTCAATAGTGACTAACCAGAGGTAAGAGAAGAGGTGCACTAGCCTGAAGTGTTTGTGCTGAAGTCCTTCATTTGAGGATACCTGTGTAATAGCAATAAATACAGACTTGCTTGAACAGCATCTTTAAATTTGTTTTCTGAATACTGTATGTGTTCCTCTGCTTTGGGAATAGAAATGAGTTTCACTCAGAGAGTCTAAGCTGCTTTCTTTGAAAGCTTGCTGGAGTTACTTATAACTGCTTATAAGTTTTTACATACATGGTCTAAGGTTAATTATGTTTTGTGAAAACACAGATCAGGTATTGATCCTCAGAAAAGAGTTAAAGCAAAGTTCAGAACAAAGAGAGTAGTGAACTAAGTTGTAATGTATTACACAACACCGCTTATACGTCACTTTATTATGCTTTGGATGACATTGGTGTTATTTTTTGGCAGCACAGAAAAACCTCTGAGATGCAGGCAGGGGTTGCTCTGGCACCCTTGCCCATCTCAGGCATCTCTTACCTCTCCAATGGCTATGAAAGGATAGTCACTCCCAACCCTTTCATTTCTGGCTCATGCCTACATCTCCACTGTGCTCTCTGCAATGCTGTTTTGGGGAACGGACACAGGCTGCTGAAACCCATGATTTGGACTGCTTTCCCATGGGGCTGGATTGAGCTGCCAGAGACAGATTCAGCACAAGTACCAGTATTGCTGAATGTGGAAGCACAGCTATTATGTGCCTATGGATGTGCTGAAAAAAAATCTTATCTATTGGCAGGATACTATTACAGATGAAAAAATAAATACATTTGCCATTTTTGTTAAATTCTTCTCCTCAGGGGCAAAGATCTTTCTATTTTTCATGCCCACACAAAGCATGAAATCTACTTGGTAGAACATTTGCCCCCATGCTAATCTTTTCTGCCCTTGCAGATTCAACTTGAACAGTGTTTATTGCTGCTGTGGAGAGATGCTGTCTTTCCTCTGCCACGCAGCCACGTGCAGTTGTGTTAGGGGCTCATTCTGCCACTGGCTGGGCAGTGGGGCTTAGGCTGACTGCACAGTTAAATTAACATAAATCGGATATTAGTGGCACTGAACTTGTATATCCTGTCATGCTGCTTGATGTAGAACTGCAGGCAGATTTAGAAATTCTGAGATTGTTTCTGTTTGTTTATTTCCTCTAAATTTTCTTAATGAGGTTTTAAAGTGTCACGAAACACAAATATTTTTAAGGCAGTATTAAATCTATTTGACTTTTTAACATAAAATGGAAATTTAACTTTCTTTTGCTGCTGGAAAAAGACAATATTGCTTTACATCTCAGATCTTGCATACTTTGCTCATGTTACTCTTCTCCTGGACTATGCTCCTGTGCAAGGAGTCTAGAATCTAAGTAAATACATGATACAAAAATTACTGGTTCAGATTCTTCAATACTGAAACTTTCTAGAGGATGTCCACATTCTTTTGATTTCAGTAAGAACTGAGGACACTTACACAAAGTTGAGCTATTACAAGATCTCCAGGGAAAAGAAACCATATCAAAATATCTTATTAAAATCAAAGATGAAGCTGATGAGACTGAAATAACCAACCCAATATACTTCTCTTGGCTAGCAGAATTCCTGTGGTTCTCCAGCTGTTGTTATAGATGCTCTTAAAAAGAATTTTAAAAAGCTGTCACCTATTTTTTTCTATCAAAATATACAAATTTTAAATAGCCGTTACAATGAAAGCTAGGTTGACATTCTAGTCCAAAATGAAGAAATAAATATTTGTATGTCTAAAGCAGAGGAGTATAAAAGTAATTTAAATATATGGTTAAATTAGGGGGAAAAAAAAGTTCTTTTGGCTGCTAATAAGTAATGTCAGGTAGGTAGAGACTGGCAGGAGGGTCCCTGATGTTGCACCCAGTGAATGACCTGTGTACAAAAGCATATCACTAATAACATATTTCTTTGTGACAAATTGCAGACATTGTTGAGGACACATATCTCCCTTCCTAGTATGCCAGGATACCCCACCTTGAGAAAAATCTGAGTAGTCCTAAATTTAGTACATCAGTACGCCAGTGCCTTTTTAATCTGGGATCTTCAGCCATCATCTGGCTTTTATTCCCTTTCAAGTGAGCTGTTTACCAGGTTCTCTGAACATGTTTGGGCTTTTTCCCTTTATCCTCAAAACTGCTTCAGATCCTGTCCTGATCACCATTAATGTCTGAACACCTCCCAGTTGTGCATTACAAGACCTGATCTGTCAAGTATATCTTGGGTTGATTTTTGGTCTTCCCTTGGGTTGTATTTGGTACATCCTTATCATTTCAGCAAATCCTTCCAGTTTCAGGAAGCTTCACTTTTTATGTGTTTTCCTGGCTGTATCTTTCCCACATCATAAAGGAGATGATCTGCACATGGGGACAGCAATACCTAGCATGCAAAATGGTTGTGGTAAATTTAGGAGGCAGATTAATTGGTACAAAAATCTAAAATGCATGTCATCTACCAAATATCACAAAATCTGTCTCTGCAAGTGGAATTCTTTCCAGATACTGTCAGAAATACCTTTTCTGATGTCAGAGGCAAACTATCTTTAACAACTTACAGCTACTGGAGGAAACACATTGCATGCAGACTCGGGCACAGGGATCTACTAAGTCCTCATCCATTTTTAGATCTTCTAAGTCTCTGATATGATACAGCTTTCAGAGCAAGAGTAAAAATTAAAGGCTGTGGTGACAAAATTGTTTATTAACACAGGAGACCACTTTGCCTCAAGTGGTACAATAAGAAAGAAAGGGGTTGGACTAGGTGACCTCTGGAAGTCACTTCCAACATAAATGATCTATGACTTTATAATTTTTTCAGTAGCAGTGGACTGGCTGAATACTTGTTTCTCTGTATACTTCTCTTAAAAAGAAGTTTTCTGACCCTTGTGAATTTTATGGCTTCATTTACAATTTGTCATTTGTATTTCAGAACCAAGTTACAATCTCTGCGGCAGCACTATCACTTATTTTTGTTAAAAGATAATTCCAGCTCCAGAGTACTTCAGTGTAGTAAACAGCTCAAGGGTGATGGGGGAGAATAGCCATACAAAACAATGAATCATTTGCCCACATTCATAGAAAAGATCTATGAGCAAGCAGGAAACATGTTTTTTTCTGATGCATGAATACTGTTCTGCATTTTATGTTCATTCCTGATTATTTTGCCTTCAAATAAATTTTGTCTTATGAATATTTGAAGCCAAATGACTAATTTCACAGCCAAAATCCTATTCCAGACAGTATCGTGTAAGATATCTTATACTGCTGTAGACACAGGCACATTTTAGGGGTAAGTTTTTGTTTGGCAAAGAAGTGAATTGCAATTTCACAGAAGAGAAGCCTACACCTCTTCTTTCACTCGTGTAATACAGCTGCTGAAGGCAAATTAACAAGGTTTTTGATTCTTGCACATTGTTAGGTTAAGAGAAGAGCAGTCAGGCCGCTTTAACCTGTCTTCTTGATGTGGTTTATATGTTCAGTGCCTGGGCAGGAGCAAGAGTTCAGGCAGGAGACTGACTGATGTTTCAGCACTGGTCTCTAATGGTCCCAGCTTGAGTCCCCTGTTTGTGTGTGCCATTATGTGTCCCTGTAAAAATGTTTCTCAATGATCTTTATTACCTGGAGGGTGTTTGTGTGTCTATGTGCATGTAGCCAAATGTTGTCACAGGCTTCCAGTCAAGTCAGCCTGTGCTGATATCATGGTGTCCCTTTCCAGTGGTTTCTGGTATTGTTCTCTCATCCCTTGCTGATCCATGCCAATATCAGGCCTCATTACCCTCAGGACTTATTTGCCATGCCCTGCTGTCTGCAGCTTATAGTCAGGCACTCAGCTCTTGATCAAGGCAAGGTTGTGGTGCTCCCATGACACATTCTTTTGTGACAATGAAGGCAAACTGTCCCAGGATGCATTAGCAAGAGCATATCCCGAAGATCAAAAAATGTGATTATGCTGTCTGGGGACTTGTTAGGCTATACCTGAACTATTATGTCTAGTTGGAGTTTCTCCAGTTCAAGAGAGACTCTAAAACTTAAAGCTGATCTACTAAAGGGTCAGCAAGAGGACTGGAGGGTTGGTGGATTTGACATATGAAGAAAGCATGAATAAATAGGGTTCAGCCCAAAAAAGGGGAGGCTCCAGGGATATCTAATAATGATTTCCCAATGCCTGAAAGATAGTTATGTGGAAGATGGAGGCATTTACTTCACAAGAGGGCATGCTGACAGTACAAAAATACCAGGCAGAAGTTGCTTTAAGGGAAATTCACCAAGGAAATATGAAGAAAACTTCATCTTGCAAAAGATTTAATGTCGTAGTAATTTGTCCAGAAAAGTGGTAGAATGTCTCTTGCTGGAAATTGTTGTTTCTCTTGTTGTTCAAGACTTGGCTTGACAGGATGCTTGATAAACCAGGCTTTCAAGAGAAAGTTGGGCCAGATCATCCCAAAAGGTTCCTGCCCACTCAAGATACTTCTATTATGTGTCCCTGCTCATGGCAGGGAAGTTGAAACCAGTAGATCTTTAAAGTCTGTTCCAACCCAAGTCATCCTGTGATTTTATGATTCTTTTATTCTCTGCACATTCAGCTCAATAAAACCTACAACCTGCTTGTTGCAGGAAGGGGGATATGTTTCAGGATATCACAGATTTATTCTGCCTGTAGCTTGATGATACTAGCAACTGACAAAACCTTTTTTTAATTCTGTGACTCCTATTAATTATCCAGTAACCTTGAAAAAATTCCCATCGGCCCTTTCACTTACTGAAATTTCTTACATGAACTGCTTGGATTGTACAGATTTTTTTTTTTTTTCCAGCTAGTACCTTACTATCGAATTAGAAAGATAAATAGATAGTGGAAAAATCAATTAAAGCAGAAAAGTTATAATGTGTTAAACTAGAATTGGTTTTGACCTGGAAGAATTGGGTCATTATCTAATTCCCAAGTCTTGGAGTTGCTTTCATCCTGTGGTTGAGCTCTGGTTCCACTGAACTTCTTAAGAAAGTTAATCTAAATTTTACTCTAAAGCAGGAGTTCTGAAGAGTTCAAAGGTTGCTATATTTACATCATCAAACAATTTAGAGCAAATTGAATGATTTTATGCCTCTATTCAGACCTGTGAAATTATGAGGTCATGGAAAAAGAGGGGTTCTCTTGTTAACTCAACTATTTCTATAATTAACATTCATTTGGCTACTTGAGGTTTAAAATGCTATTTCATTAAAATAATGCAATTGCAGATGGAGAAAAAAAGTTTTTAAAGTATAATTGGTTTTCATTGTCAATATAACTTAAAATCCCATTAGCCACAAAATTTCAGCATTGTTTTCCTAATGACTTGCATAATTGGATCATCAGACTTCTCTCCACTAAAAAAAAAAGAAAAAAAATCTCACATGGAGGCTTTAAAGGTTATTATTTGCATGAATTTTCCCCCCTCAGTGTTACATTTCCACTTTTATTTCCACCAGCGCTGAAAGGTCAGAGACCTAGCGAGTTAAATGAAATCATGTCAAGAGCAACTAGAGCTCTTACTTCCCCTTTCCTCTCTTTTTTTTTTTTTTTTTTAAGATACTGACAGCTACTGGTAAATGCAACCAGTTTGATTTGGAATCCTTGTCCATCTCAACCTATTAAGGCAATTTAGAGCACTCCTCTGGGCCTTCCATGGTGCTGTTCTCTCTTTTACCTGTGCCTGTGGCAAATTTTGTCACTTCATCTCAGGAACTGCAGTGCACTGGACTGGACTGGACTTAAATGGACACTGTTATGGAGACATTGTAAAATAAGGAGTGTTACAAAGAGGTGTAGGTATTCCCATTAATAAATATTTTCCAGAGGTCTTACATTCATACAAGTAAACTAGATCTGCCACACATATTATTAGAAAAACTCCCTTCTCATTTTCCATGTGTCTCTGTTATCACAGGAGCCAAAGGCATTAAAAGTTGTAGAAAAATCACATTTCTGGAAGAGATCTTGAGAAGTTATCCAATACGTCTTCTTCCCGCAGGGCAGGTTCAGCTCTTCCTAAACCATGCCTGACAGATTTTCATCTTACCAATTCTTTAAAATCTCCAGCCTTGAAAAATCTGTATTTTCTCCAGGCAATTTATTCAAGTGTTTAAGAACATTTGACATTATTTCCTGTAATATATAACTTAGATCTTCGTTGCTGCATTTTAGGCTGATTTCTTGCTTTCCAATTTGAATTTCCTCTTTATGCAATAGTGTTTTAAAATACTTGAAGACCATAGAAATGCTCTTCAGATGCCACTCATATGCACTAAACAACTCATTTTGGTTGTCCTCAATGGTTGTGTTTTATAGCCCTTTGATTATTCTTATCTCTTTAGTTGGTCAGCATTTCTCCTGCAGGAATCCTATATCTAGACAAACCAGTTGAGTGAAATAAACAGGAAGTTTTTTTACTTTGTCTTCTATATGATTCTCTTCCAGGATGAAGCCTTCATTTTGTCTTTGAAATAGCATTGCAGAGCTGACTCATGCCCAATTTATGATTCACTATAGTCCATGCATCCTTTTTCAGAAGAACTGTTATTACTCCTCCTATAATTTTGCAGACAGTTACTCTTACCTAAGTGGAGAACTTTTGATTTTTTGCCCTTATTAAATTGAATCCCAGCCACTTCAGACAATTTCTCCAATTTATAATAATCAGTTTGAATTCTAACCTTGTCATCGCCTGTCTCAGCTTTGAATCATCTGGAAATAGAGCAACTATATTCCCTACTCCATCATGCAGTTTTTATTATCGGAAGTTTTCCATAGACCTGGACTTCAAATCAGTCCCCAGCAGACCTCACTCTTACATCCTTCCAGCTGAACAGTTTGTCTTTACGCACAGTATCCCAATCAGTTGTGTCCCTACCATATGGCAGTTTCAGGAAGACCCTGAATTGCAGAGAAAAATGTCATAAAAGACACTGTCAAAAACTTGTCTAAAGTAAAGATATTTTTCTTTTCAATACACAGGCCTGTCACCATGTCATAGGAAAAAACTCGGTTGCTTGACGTGATTTGTTCTTGACAAATCAGCGTTGGCTGATTCATATCCCCTTGTTCCCATCCAGATGTTTGAATACTTGAACCAGTATTCTTTTTTCTTGGTAATTGAAATGAGATTGTCTGATCTACACTTCTTTTCATTTTTTTAAAGGTAAGAACTATGATTGCTTTTTTTCTGTTTTCTGAAACTTCACCTGTCCTCACTCCATTCTTAAAATAATTGCCATGGGCTGTGAGATCACTTCAGGCCAGTGCTCTGCATACTCTCAGGTGAATTTCATCAGGACCAGCCAGTTTAAAAAACATCCAGCTTCTCAAAGTAGAATTGAACTTCTGCTTTGCCTTTTCCATCCCAAGTTCTTACCCGTTTTTTGTTGATGCTAATTGTGTTAGACATCTAATCACAGCTGCTGTATCAAGTGAAGACTGAAGGAAAAAACCTATATTCTCATCTTTGGCCATCTGTGCACCATTGAGGCCTCTTGTACTTAGGAACCTGTGAAATGTTTTGATAATCTCTGCTTTGTGTAGTGATAGAATAAGAAAAGAGAAAGATAGAAGTGTTCATATTTAAACTAGTTTTTGACCTCAGAAGGAAGTTAAGAGTCTAATGTGGGCCACACGTGTGAGATTCATCACACTCATTTTGATCAATAAAAATGCTCATATCTCATTAAAGCCTGCTCTTAAGTGTCCCTCTGTAGTCAATGGGAGATAGAAAGTGACTTCAAGGATCAGCTTTTATCCTTTTCCAGATACCTTTGTTAGATGAAACCCAATCTGTCAATAACAGCAGGTGCAAGCAGAAAGGGATGGCAGCTTGGTGAAGACTTGGTGCTTGGAAAGTCTTTTTTACATTTGAGGACAAGCACATCACCAAAAGCAAATGGCCAGGTTTTGTTCTAGTTACATCATAAGCTTTAAGACTGCATTGCCTTAGCCCCATCCTTTACAAAAGTGAATGACAATTTACATTCTGATTTTTAAGATATTTGATTTGGTGCATAGCATCATGTTTGACACATCACTGTTTTTACTTTTTTGTTGTTGGGAATCTGAATTATGCAGGAATTATTCATGAGTATATGTATATATAGGTGAAAATAATCTGTTTCTGTGCAAGAAAGGAAGTTACCATAAATTTGCTACAGCCCACTTCTTCCAAAATAACTTTCAAGTTTAGGAAAAGGTTGTATTTTAGTCATTTTTAAAATGGCTTCCAAAAGATGTTTTTTGAAATAGTTCACTTTATAGCATGGTATCAATATAATACAGATTGTTTTACTATCATGTAACCAGTGTGGTGACCTAGCTGAAGTCCAAGTCTGTTTTAAAGGACTAAATATTTTTTTTGTTATTATTATTTTACTTTTTTATTACCAATGCAGTCAAGGAGTCCAAACTTTGCTTAAGTTTCCCCACCTTATTCAGTCTCCATCCCTTTAAAGACCATATCTTCCCCTCTGTGCCCCTAGATTCTGCATACAGAGTTGTGAATCATTCTCATGTATTTGCTTCATGGTGGATGCCAAGAAAACCAGTGTATGTTGGTCAGAGCGCACAATAATTCTTAATTATCTTCAAATGTTCAGTACTGCTTGGGTTTCATTCAAGTCTTTTTTTCTGATATGACATCATGAACTTTTTTGTATTTCTAGAACCTACGTCTTCTTTTCCTTTGTTTTCCTGCACCAGACTAGAATTTGATGTGTACACTGTGCATTATGCGAGTCTCTGCTCAGCTCAGCTAAAATGCAATGCGTGTTTGTGTGTGTGTGCGTGCATGGGGACACACAGATGAGAGATTCTTAAAAAATAAACAAAACAAAGGAGGTTTTCCTTTTATGCCAATTTGAATGATTGCCCTTCACTTGATAAAGTCTGGCACATAGCTTGGTGTTTCATATGAACTGTCACAATAACCTGACTATAATGCAGATTCCTGACCCAGCTTCCAGAGGTTTGTGATATGTCTCCTTATTCCATTAGCACTTTGTCATCTGCTCCCCTGATGCCACTGTCATATGGAGAAGAGGTTTAGGGTGAGGTTCTTGATAGTGTTGAAAAGTCTCTTTGTATTTTACTCACTCTGTATCTCTCCACTCTCAATTTACACAATACCTATTTATATGTTTCTGCTTATCTCACCAACTGATGTATCTCACACACAACTTGTAGAGCCTTATTGTGGAGGCTTACGAATTTAAATATTTGGGGTTTATTTTGAACATGATATAGTATAACAAGAAGGCTGTCAAATGTTCCTTCTGTGTAATTCCTTATCAGTGTTTCAGAAGAGGGCACTTTTCCTCTGACATGACAGTAAGAATTGGCTGAACTAGTTTCTGGAATGTCAGTAAAGGAGGGATCTTAGCCACATATTTCCTTCGGGGCTTGTGAGTTCATTTCTGTAGTGTTGGGGGTTTGTTGTTGTTGATGTATTTTCTTTTTTTTTCTTTTTTTTTTTCCTCTCTGTTGTTGTTGTTTTGTTTCGGTTTTTTAAATTTTGGGGTTTTTTTTCCTTAATGTGATTCATAGTAAATTCCATCTGTTTTAACCTGTCCCTACAAAGAAGGCAACACAATAGGAGTGATTGAATAGATGAATTAAAAAAACCCAAACCAAAGCAGGAAGGAATGGCACAGTATTTCCATGTTTTGCTTCAAATAATTTTAAACATATTCAAAATCTTCAACGATATTAAAAATCGGTAGTGAAATTAAAGGCCTTTATTAAGCAGCCATATGTAATCATATTAATGATTTATATTAAAGATGACATCATATAAATATAATTTTCATTGCTGATATAAAATGACTGAATGAATAAGTATATAGTATATAAAATCAATAAGTATATAGTTTTAACTCTATATGCCAGTAATGATGCTTCATATAAGGATGATACAATGTTTTTATATTTATAATTCAGATAAAGTAGATTAGAAAGGTTTTGCCAAAGCACAGGAATAGAGGCCAGAAAAACATTGCTTGAAATTTCTTTTCTCTACAGCTTAGTGCAAATAACTTAACTGCTCTACAGCAATTTTTCTGATCTCTGAAATGGGAATAGTAGCTGACTGTAAGGTGAATTACTTACACAAGACTACATTTCAATGACTGAAATATAGGATATATTTAGAGATTTTCTGTTGAATTTCTTCTTTCATTTTTCACTTATCTTATTTCAATTTGCTAAGTAACTACTTGGCTGTCAGCCCTCAAGTTTACATTGAATTATATTTATTTTTCTGATTGTATTTGAACTGGAATCCTTATAAACACAGGAAAAAAGTTGTCTCTTCATATTGTAATTTGACAAGTTATGAATTTGTGTATGTCATTGTGTTAGTGCAAGGTATCCAATATTTTTTTTTTTGGAGGTGTTAAGAGCAAGTTGGAAGAATCACCTTGTAGGACAGATTTAAGTTTAGTTTTGCTGCAACTACTGGAACACACAAAATTAAATGCTCTGCTTTCTACCTCATGTTCTGTTACTACAAGGTCTGTTTCAGGCATGATGGGTGTGTTCCTATGTGGTCTGAACAGGACATTCCATTTACAAAACTGGAATAAATTCACTGACCCCTCTGATAACAGTCAAGGCTAACTTTAATCACAAATTGCTTTTTGGCTCAGTTCTTTGGGGTCAGAATTTTCTCTCAGAATAACTGACAATTTTGCTACATTCATTAGACAAGGCACAGATACATGGCAAAGCTCTGTAGCATGCTGCACACTTTATACCAGTGTGTGCCTGCCTCAATTCATTAATTCTCAGCTGCAGTCCACCACCTTGTCTAGATATATTCTGTATAGAATGGTTATAACTGATTTCTTTCTCAGTGTAGAAATTGTCTCTTGTTGGAGAAGGGGATGGGCAATGTCCATGCTCAGGGACTGAGGTGGTGGCAGACACCTATGGTCCATATTTCTACTGTGGCAGACTTGGTATCAGTGGAAGCTCAACAGGGCTTAGTCGTGTTGGGGTTCCCGTTAGTTCATGTAAGAATCACTGCCTCAGACTCTGCTGGCATGGTCACACAATGGCAGCTGTCACTTCAATTGTCATTTGAGATTCAGTCCAGGAACATTTTGAACTCAAAACCAGAAGTCTCTGCAGCTTGAGCTGAAAAGAAAGTGTCCATAGCCAAAAGAGAAATACTTTTATAACCCTTCTGTAGACTGGACAGCTGGGGCAGGTTCACAGTATTGCCAAGAAGAGTTGTCGCCACAGAATAAGTGGAATGGAAACATGGTGGTGTCAGGCAATCTGGCAGTGTTTATCCCCATGTTAATGTGGGAACTGGGAAGGTGAATGCACATTTAGTGGATTAGACTCTTTAGCAAACTCAGAGTGAACATATATTAGGAATAGATTGCAGAACACCTAGCTGCCAATTTAGTTCTGTTTGTCATCATACAAATACCCAAACCTTTGAGAAATTAGAAAACTTTCAGAAAGTAATGCTGCTAGTGGTGTCTATAAATCAAGAGCAAATAAACAATCATTAACATTCTTCCTCAGTAACAGAATCTGATAGTGACTCAGAAGCAGTAAGTGAGAATAGATAGTCTAGCTCCAGCCCTAATGGAGAAGGATCTGTGCCAGCTAGCAACTTTCTGTTTCTTTCAGTAAATAAGTGTGGGTTGCAGGCTGGATAACTAATGGAAGTTGAATCACCTATATTCTGAAATTTATACCCAGTCAAATGGCAATTTCTTTACTTACTGACCCAGTCACCTGCACGTATGTACTTGTAATCCTCATTGACATTAATGGGAAACATACTGCTGTGTGGACGTGGAAGGGAGATAGAGAGACAAAAACCTTTTTTCTTTTTTCATCCTCGTAACACAAAGTGGGAAATAATTCTTATTGCTAGAACATTGCACAGATTAAGACAAAAATGTGCATCTTTTTCTCCCTTTACCTCTAATCCTGGCTGAATGCAGGACAATGGTTATCATGAGTCATATGAATACTTCTGCTCTCTCTGGAAAAAGCAGAATGGCTCATTACCATATTAATATATTATTCTGTACCAATATATATTTTTTTTAACAGGAAAGCTGATGCACACCAGACATACATTACATACATTTTATTTAGCTGAATTCAACTGTTCCCATTGAGGAGTTTTGAAAGTGATGTTTGGGTCCCTCTCTGGAGTACTTTTGCTTGTTTTCCACTAGTCTTTGAAACCTTAGCCTGAAAAATAACCCAAAAGAGATTTGGAAAAAAAATAAATGCACCAGTATTTGGGAAAGTTACAGAGGATAGTTATGAGCCTGTTTGCCATTGACTTTGGGAAAAATAGTGAAATGGCTGATACGGTTCAAATTAATAAAGAGTTACAAGAGGTTACTTTAATTGTTGCCAATCAGCGCCAGTATATACTAATAAACTTTGTTAATATATCTTGCCTCATTTTTATGAAATTAAAAATTTGATTGAGGAATCTGTTTAATATAGTTAGACATCTCCAGGGCATTTGATTTGGTACAGAGCAGTATTTCAATACCTAGGAAGAGAGATGAAAAATCAATGGAATAATAAGTACATAAAAAAGTAATTAATGATGTCATGGGTTAGCAAGCATAGTCCAGGAAGTGATGTTCTTGCAAAGGGGTGCTTACAGCTCCTCTGTGACCTGACAGAACCTATCAGCTGGCTAGTTTGAATATGGACAATTTTTTAAGCCACTTAAAATTGTGACTGCCTCTGTGATCCACATTTAAGAATAGACAAACCCCGGGCAGAGCCCTCTCTCGTTTCCGGTGCTGGCACAGGTGGCTGCGGGGCCCTGTACCAGGTCCTGCTCGGGCCAGGCCGGGCTGGGCCACGGCCATCCTGGAGCCGATGGGCTCTGCTCCACCTGCGGGCCACCCCCTCTCCCCCATCCCTGCTATGTGCAGACGGAGCGGCTCGGCTCCCCCTCTCCAGTGCAGCCAAGATTCAGCTGAAGCTGCCCCGCTGTCGGGCACAGATCATGTGACCAACAGCAATAAGCGACATTCCAGCTGCAAGGCCTGGGTGAAATTAACCCTTTTAGTGCTGTGGAGAGCTGAAAACCTGAGGGAGGAGAAAGAGGAGATGCTTAAAGCTGAAATTCTGTTGTAAAGCTATGATATATCAGAGTACCCATTGTAATTTCATGAAGGCATGGGGAGTGGAATGTTCAACTTGTGAGCAAAAGCACCTGCGCTGAGATAGGCAGATGCTGAAGCAGCTGTAATTTGATGAGAAGTTTGAACAGGGAGTGATGGAAGCGATGAGGACTCTTACTCCACACCAGAAAGGGGAAGACCTCTGTT
>NW_008240221.1:10925394-10927491 GCF_000691975.1 Corvus brachyrhynchos
AGACTCCTCTTCCTAAATGAACTGAACAAGGCTATTATGGAAGTGGTAAACAGACTGATTATCTCAAGGGTTGTCTTTTTACATTGTCAGTGGGAGAATGGAGAAAGGTGGGGGGAGGAGAAGAGTTCTGAAGGTGTGGTATGATTTTATTTTTTTCTTTTTCCCTCTTTTAGGTCTGTTAATAAATTTCTTTATATTCTTTCAAGTTTGGTGCCTGCTTTGCTTTTCTCCTAATTCTTATCTGGTAAACAGTAGTGAGTATTTTGGACCAAACCACTACACATGAGCTTCAAAATGCAGTTGTGCATTGAGCGTTGCTGTGGTGGGGTTACTGTCTTGGGGTCACTTTATGATGCTGTATCCCCTATTGCCTGCTCTATGCCTAGACATGAATCCTGTGCCTTTCTGTGTCTTTAAGGCAGACCCAAGAGAGGCAGGGGGTGAAGGCGGTGGAATTCCTTTGGCGGCTGTGTTCAAAAACACAGATAACTCGCTCCCCCTTCTCCCCCAGCTCCCTGCTCTCTGCAGCAGGGAAGAGAGTTGCATTCTCTTGCTTTTTAGGTAGCTTCTTGTTTGCTAGCTGAAGCACGGAGTTTTCCTGGGACTTTGGCTTCTTCTTCTCTTCTGGAGCTGTTCAGCACCACCAGAACATCGCCAGGAGGCCCCACACTGCATCCTGAGGGGCCCACCCCGCACCATGGCTCCAGAGAGAGCAGAGACATCACCTACAGAAAGGACTCTGAATCTACCAGGTTTTTCTCCACAGCGAGAGGTTTTGTTATTTAACATAATTCATTCTTTTTTTGGTGCCTGCATGCCTCCTGCTTGTTAATCACTTTCCTCCAAGGAATTTTTTTTTCCCCGAACCTGGTGGGGGAGGGAAGAGGTGAAACCTGCTTTCTGTCAGAGGAGGTTTCCTCCAATTTGTCTCAAACTGGGACAGTTACCTTGTCCCATGGCAGTCCCCACAGCACTGGGCTGTGTATTGGTAGCTGGAAAGGGGATGGTTGTAGCAGTGTAGGTGGGTACAGCTACTCTTTGTCCTGAGGACACCTCAGACAACCAGCTGTGGCGGTTAGCAACCCAAGTTTAGCATGTAATTTTGCAGCATGGTGAGAACCCATGATTCCCTTGTTTTGCCTTTTGCATATTTTCCCCTGACTGGTTAATATTTTGTCATCTTGTTTTATGTATGAAGTTATGTATATTCATTTTCCTTCTTTAAAATGTATTAGTTATAGAAAGTTCCTTGTTCCTCGACACCCCATTGGATCCTTCCCTGAGTCCCTCCTATGTGTTGTTCCCATTGGTTCCCTTTCTGTCAATCCCACCTGCTTGTCTCTATCCCATTGGCTGAGATCCCTTTCCCCACCTCTTTTGTACCCAGTATAAGATACCTGGACCCTCCCACCAATTGGCCTCTTTGTCCCTGTCTTTTCACTGGAATAAACCTGCGTGGAACACATACGGAGAGCCCCCTCTCTTTACTTCTTTGCCTTTGCCTGCGTGCCTGCTAAACAGCGACAGAAAGATAGAGCCCCTTTTGGTGAGGAGCTCTACCCCTTTTCATTGTGTGTTGGGCATTGAGTGCCGCCTTCCAGAGGTGTTTCAGCGTTGACCTCTGGGCTTCTTTGTGTCAGCACGTGAGGGGTAAAACCCCCTTCTGCCAGCTTCCAGTAGTTGAAAACCCCTCCAGATGGTGACACACCAGGGTTTTGGACATGGCATACCGAGGCTGTTTCTCCAGTCTTTCCCACTGAAGGCCACCAGGCTGGGGCTGGGTGAGAGGCTGGAGGTGACACAGCTGGGACAGGCTGACCCAAAGGGGTATTTTGTACCATGTCATCCTCAGTGATAAAAGCTAAGAGAAAGAAAGCAGGGAGCATTCATTATTCAGTCTTTTCTCTTCTGAAGCATCACTATGTGTACCAAATCCTACTTCCCAGGAAGCAGCTGAGCATCACCTCCTGATGGTATGGAGAAAATAAACACTCAGTTTTTTAAAAAATATTGCTTCTACACACAGCCTTTGCTTTATTTCATTAAACTGCCTTTATCTCAAACCACTTATTTAATCTTATTTTCTCCTTCTTTCCT
>NW_008240221.1:10927933-10943708 GCF_000691975.1 Corvus brachyrhynchos
AGTGGCTTGGTGGACACCTGTCACCATCCAAGATCAACGCACCCCAAGTTGTTAATGGGAATTATTAGGAAGGAGATATCCTCTCAGGGAAGCCCCAGTAAGATCCATTCTTCGCTACACATGCGTTGCCACAATTTGAAAAATACAGAATTGTACTACTAAAGATTCTGTTTGAAAAAAATCTAGGGGAAGATATAAATAATGAAGAAAACAGGTTATGAAAATTTAGGCACTTTGATCACTTGGAACTGTGGCACAGGAAACTATTTCCCAGTATTGCCCAATATTCAGAGCCCAGAAAAAAAAGTCAGTTATACATTAAGGACTGGAAATACGTTCATGAGAGCAGGGAGTGTGAAATGGAGTAGAGGTCATGGGAGCTAATCTGATGAAAATGAGCTGCTAAAGATAACACTGTGGCAAAAAGGTTAATGGGACCACTACATGAATCCACAAGAGGATATGAGAAGTTATAGAGAGATTAAATTACTGTATTGTTGGGTTTTGCACTGACCCCTCTGTATCAGGATCATTTCTGGTATTTAGTGAAGAGTGTTATAAAACGGGAGAAGATTTAGAGAAGAGCTATGAGAATGATTAATGAACTGGGAAACCTGCTATAAGGAAGGAGTAAATTAGTTCCATGTATTTAGTTTATCAAAGAAAAGATTAGGGAGTCAATGTCTGTTTGGTGAACAAGATGCAATAATGCATTCTTCAGTCTAACCAGCAAAATATAACTGGAATCTTTGTTAGACAAAATAAGACTGGAAACATGAACATATCTTTAAAAAATAATTGTTTGGTTTTAATGCAGTTTACCAAAGGATTCTTCACCAGTGATAAATTTGTAATCAGGATTAGGTTTTATTTCTAAAAGCTATCTTCCTGTTGAGATCAATCTTCTGTGTCAGAAGCTATCTATCTGGCTTCTGGAAAAGCATGAAACATTTTTTGTGTCTCACAGAGGTATAAATATTAGATCAAAGCTTTAGTCCATACTACAACTGGAGATGTTACATGCAAAAATTTTGCTGAATTCCTTATTTTTCTGTATCCCAGCTCTATTAGTGTCCCCTTTGTCTTATCATCTATAACAATTCATTTCACTTCCTGTGATATGAATGCTTATTAAAAAGCTACCCCATACAGATATATATATGAGGAAATTTATTTACAGAAATATCTGGTTTTACTAATTGCTACTTTCCTGGGAATTCTTAGCTTTTCCCACCATTTCTAAGATGATGAAGTTTAAAGAGAGAAGAATAAGGAGAAATAGAATGAGAAAGATAATTTGGAGAAGCACATGAGGAACAGCAGAATAGAAAAAATCAACCAGCACAGAGACTTAAATATGCCTCATGTTGTATTGTTTAGTGATGATGAATACATTTATAGGTGTGCACTTTCAGTTTGAAAAACTCCAAACTGTTAATTAATTGTTTGTCTTATTTCTCCCCTTACAACTTTCTTTGATTTCGCTTTTCCTTTCCAGCTCTTCTCAATAACAAGAGCATGTATCTAAAAAAAAAAAAAAAAGGGAGAGACATAAAATTCACTGGAAAACAATAATTTATACATTCATTGATCCCCAGAAGAGTCAGGTCAAAAGAACTTTGTTTGGTGATATGGTGTCTTGGTTTGAAAGACAGGTGTCTGCTAAGGAAGGCAGGAGCCTCCCTTGGAATGGCAGATGCGACCCCCCCTTCTCTCTGAGTTATTATAATTTTGAAATCAAGGGGCTTTTAGGCAAAGATATGGGAAATAGGAATAACAGTTCTTTACTATTATATATCTATATGTGTATAACAAGTCAAACAAACAACAACAACTATGGCAGTAACAGCGAACAATCACAAACCCAGTCCCAGCCTTCTCGGCTGTCAGGCTATTTCCCCTCGGGTGCAGTTCCGCTCGCAGCCGGCAGGGGCGCTGGCGGCTCCCGGTGAGCAGGGCAGGTGCGATGGTTCCCCCGCGGCTGCAGGGGGAGCACGCGGCACCGGTGCCCTGGGATCCGGGAAGGGATGGGACAAAGGAGCTTCACAAACCCCTGGGCAGCCCATCCCAGTGTCCGGCCGGACCCTCAGGAACAGCAGGCTGGAACAGCAGGCTGGAATGGCAGGGACGAGCATGGCTAAATCCCGGATGGCAGACGAGATGTATCCAAACTGCGGAGCTGCGGTGGGATCCCCCTGGAAGTCTGGGCAGGCAGGGCAAACATGGCTACAACGTAGCAAAGGCTCGAAACAACGGCAGGGGCAGGGTGGCCACAGCCCGGTTCCCAGCGGGGCAGGGAAGGCGGGCTTGGGATCCTGGGATTTGTCTGGCAGAAGGAAAAGCAGCTGAAGAAGCAGCCTCCCTCTCCCTCCAAACGCCGGGAACTGACTGTCCACACACCCAGGTGAAACAAAAGAGTAGCCAGATGCACCCCACCTGCAGTAGCTAGGTCTTTTATTTTTCTTAAGCACCAAGTAATTTGTCCCCCTAGCAACACGTATGGGGAAAATTCCTTTTACAGAAAAAAAACCCCAGAAGAACTCCTAAAACCCCAACATATGGGAAAAAAATGGAAAGAGACCCAATTCTGAGATGATCAGAAGCAATTATGCAATTGATTAATTTAATTTTGAAGCAATGACTGCTAAAATTAATTTTGTTATTTTTTTCACAATAATAATTGACTGGAATATAGGGCTAATCTGTTTCAGACCAAGAGAAAGATTCCTAATAATGTAAGCAGGAGGTGACTATGACAATGTTAGCATGGTCTGCATCAAGTTTATCTTAATGCCTTTATGGAGGCCAAAAAGAGGTATTTTAAAATGACAACACTGAAGTATTGAGTAGCTTCTAAGTAAGTTACCATTTTTTGAAGTTAGTAATTGTCTATCATATTGTAATGATTCAAATTACATCACAATTTTGATCACATCATTAAAGTAACCCAGCTACACAAAATTCCTTTTTCCTACCAAATTAATGTTTCTGATTCTTGTTCTTCCATATTGTGCTGTCAGTCTTTTATAGTGGTATCAATTAGATTAGAATTAGAAGCCCTTTCATGTGAAAACAGAAAAAAACAACTTTACAACTGTGTGTTATAGGCCTAGAATCGAAACCTCCTGGCTTCCATGTGAATCTACTATAGACACAAGTGGCTATGCTTAGGATCATCTTGTCATTTAATAGTTGCATTTTTAGGGAAATAATGGAGCCTGTTTCATTGTTTGAAATAACTTCTTGAGAATATTGTAGCCCTGAAGAAAATTCGGACTATTTGAAGCCCTGAGGATCCACTCTGCTATTTTGAATTGCAAAGTATTTATTTTTAAAATTTAAAAAAAGGACATGACGAGGAAAGAAACATCCCCTTATTAGTTTGTTTATGAAAGAACTCTACTTCAGTACCAAGATTTGCCTATTCTAGTCTCTTATTTACAGGAGAAAATCCTAGCACAGTCTCAGTCTTGAAATAAATGTGTCTGATTCTGGTTTGCACAGAACTTTGTTTATCTCTTGTCTGTCATTCTTTTCTCAGATCATTGTGACATTTCATGAAACTTTTGCCTATTTTCCACATTTATTTTCAAAATGAGAACCTAGATATAGGTCCTGGTTATTTAGCAGATGCCTAAAAAAATATGAGCTGTACCTCTCATACCCTGTGCCCGGTAAGCCTTAACCTCCAGTGTTTGCTTGTATCCACTTTTTCCAATATTGCTGTTAATTTGTTCTTATGTTTGAATTGAATTTTTCATTTCACTTGTGAGAAATTATATTTTCCCCTTCCTTCCTTGCTTCCCTGCTTCCTTCCTTCTCCCTCCTACATATCTTTCTCTCTTCCTCTTCCTCTCTTTCTTTCTCTTTCTTTCTCTTTTTCTTTTTCTTTTTCTTTTTCTTTTTCTTTTTCTTTTTCTTTTTCTTTTTCTTTTTCTTTTTCTTTTTCTTTTTCTTTTTCTTTCTCTTTCTCTTTTTCTTTCTCTTTCTCTTTCTCTTTCTCTTTCTTTCTCTTTCTCTTTCTCTTTCTCTTTCTCTTTCTCTTTCTCTTTCTCTTTCTCTTTCTCTTTCTCTTTCTCTTTCTCTTTCTCTTTCTTCTCATTCATCTCTCTTTGTGTCTCCATCTCTCATCTCAATTTTCAGGAAATACAAGAGACGTAACATGTGTCAGTGATGACCCTTTTGGTTGTGGATACAGAACACAGGGTTTTTGAAGAGACAAGGGAAAGACCTTAGGATGGATGCTGCTCATTCCTGGTCCCTGTGGTGCTACTGGAAATGCTGAGTGCCTTTTTAAAACTGAATAGACCTAGACAGGCATAGAGGCGTAGGACACTAGGGATTAACTCAAAAGGTAGGGTCAGAGAAAAGATAAGGTTTATAAAACATACAGATTAAAGAAAAAAGAATAAGATTAAGGGGAGAGACACTCTTACAAATCAGTACAGTCAGGAGCGAGACTGCTGCATTCTGCTGACTGAAAAGCTAACCCTCCCTGTATTCAGAAATGTTCGAAGTAATAAACAGTGCCTTGAACTCCTTTAGCCTCCTTTCTTTTAACCTTATCCTTCTCACACACCCCATGTTATGTCCACCAGGGACATCTTTGACTCTTTCAAAAGCAAGTGGCTCAATTAGAAAAGAAGCAGCATTTACCACACAGCCCACTCACTCCTGCAGTCTCCTTTAATCCCGTCTAAACTGAAAGCATTCATTTATGTGTCTGCTCTGTCACAATGGAACATATTGATTATCAATACAGGGACTGCATTTTCAAACCAAGTCAACTGTAGGGTTCACTGTGTACAATTGTGACACTGTTTTAAAAAGATCCCTTCCCTGTGGCATTTATGACCATACTTTGAGTAGGTTTTGTTTCCAGGGCTTCGTTACCTTTGCTGTAGTCCCTTTACTTGTCTGGCCCAAAGGGCAGTGGTGATGAGCTTTTTAAATAACTGGGAACTGTCTTCTGTTCTGCCATTTCATTTTCATAGTGAGGCTGTGATCCACAAGGAAGCTGCTAATAATGCCACCAAAACCAGAAATACATATAGTCAGGAAAAAGGAGCAATAAATATTGTTAATTTTTTATACATTTATTCACTTAAATTTCATAGCAAGAAGAAATAACAACTTGCCTCTTGCTAGCTCACACCATTAAATAACATGGTTAATAGACTCAAATTTTTTAAGTGCCTTGAGGAAAATTGGAAACAAGGATGTGAATCTTTTATTGATGAGCTTTAGATACATACTTTTGTCATGTGTTCTTTAAATACTATAAAGTTCCACAGGCTGTTCTATATGATGTACTTAACAACTCTTCCTGATCAGCACTACCACTGTTTTAACATAACAATAATAAACTGCACTGTAGTTGTTTTGAGGGCAAGGCTATAGCCTAAACTGAGGCTTGCTCAAAATTTGAAAATAAAACCAAAAAACGTGAACCTGATTATCTTTGCCTTAGCCTTTTCCAACTATACTCCTGGACAAAATACTTTAGTACAGAAAAAAATCAAAAGACCCCATAATTTTCAAAATGTGAACAAGAAAAGATTATTTGTATTTTAGTTTTCACCCACCCAATTTGATGGCTCTTCAAACAGCTGTGGATTTTTTAGAATTACACAGTTGTTGACTGAGACAGAGTAAATTTAGGCAAGCATGAAGCATTAATATCTGATTAAGTTTGAAACAGACTAATGTGATTTTATGTCCTTATGGTTTTGTCATCGTCACCCTTTTGAGACAGTGATTTGGTGATGTAGTAGCAGCTGTGTGATGCAATGTGAATATGTTTGCATACTTCTCTACTACTTGATTTCAGCTGGGTTTAGGGCTTTGTCCTCATGGCTTCTGTTTTTAATAAATGAAAATCTCCTCCTTCATTTCTATATGAAATTCTGTTGCTCAGGCTGTAACAACAGACATTCCTATGGTCCATTTTCAGTATTTTTTAAAATCTATCCCTAATTTAATAAGTTCTCAGAATTTGTGTCATCTGGAATCTTGAGAGATTCAGATTCTAATTCAGGCACCTTATTTTCATTTCCTACCAATGCTTTACATGTCTAAGTTTATGATCACGACCACCCATGTTGTTATCTGTGCTTAGTTCACAGATAGTTCAGCTTCCATCTGATCACCAATCCATTCCACATGACGGTGTCCTGATGTCTAGTGAAGAAATGGATGAGAAAGCAATTGGGGATCTTTGAAAAGGAGATCATTTAGAGACATCTCAACACAAGACAGATTCTTCTTATGTCACTTTGGTCACCTGCAAGTTTGGCAGCCAGGATAAGTCATTTGGCTGTTCTGGAATTGACAGGGAAGGATAAACAGCACTAGACTGCCACAAACAGGTGTCTAAGAGAGCTGGGACAAGTCACATGGATCCCATTCATGACTGAAGAATCTCAGAGTATCCTTACTATATCTTGTTACAATAGCCCTAAAATGCCCCCAAAGCCCAAAGCTTTTATGTCAATTTAGCATTACAATTCTGATTAGAAAATCTAGAATTTAAAACAAAAACAGTTTTTTGTTCTCCAAAATTTGACAATTTTTAGATTATTGCAATATTTGGGGGCTGTTTAGAGTAGAGCAAATTAATTGACACACCTTAGTTCTATATTATGTATTCCTTAATTATAAAGTGAACACTCCAAAAAGAAAACTGCTAGGACCAAGGCTGTGCAGAAAAAAGTAGGGCTGATAGATGAGGGAAGTTTTTAGAAATTCCGTTAGATACCTGAAGAAATGGAGTTTTACACTGACAAAAAGTATTTTCTTCAGTTAAAAACCAATCTGGCTAAGAGGGAGGTGAAGTCCATGATGAAAAAATAATGGGAAAAGTATGGAGCCTGATAGCAATGAAAAAATTCAGTATTAGATAATGGAGAGAACTGATAAAGAAAACTAAAGCAGTCAGTTGAAAATCTATGGGTAATAGGGCAAAGATAACAAGAAGTTCTTTAAACAGGAACAAAATGCCTGCAGTTTTGTAGAACTATGGATGGTAAAATTGTTAAACCTGGTAAAGAAAATGCAGAATTAAGTAAATACATCCATTTTCTAATAGAAGAATGAAATACTTTATTTTCTCTCACTTCTGAGAGTGTTAAACAGCAACACTAAGTATTTTCAAATCTACAGAATTAGATAATTCACTGTCAAGAAAATGACTTGTCTGTTACTACTGTCCCTGCCCGGCTCTGTGGGGTGCCGCGTGCCCCCACAGACGCACGGGTGGGTTCAGTGTTACAGTCGGGAGCAAAGAGTCGAGAAGGGCATTTGTGTGCGTTCTGGCAGGAGCATTTATTGCTGCTGCACTGTCGAAGGGTGCACAGGCAAATACGAACATGGTCCCGAAGCTCAGAGTTTTATCCGGGGGCGGGGAAAGGGCAGGACCAGGGAACGGGGGCCAGTGGGGAACTCTGCGGGAGTGACAAGGGGTAGAGGCTGACAGCCAACCGGGGAATCCAAACTGGGACAGATTAACAACAGAACAAGCGTCCTGGGAGAAGCCTTTCTGGTCACCCTAGCATGAAGTGGTTCTTGTGGTACTAGGGACTTGTCTTACTGAAAACTCGCTGTCCCTTGTAATGTGTGTTCACCGGCCACCACAGTCTGTGGAGCTGCCTAAATTAATTTTTTGGAAATCTTTGTATTCTGAGGAACTTCCATAAGCTTGACAAAATAGCCATGGCGCAACATTTACAAATAGTGACTTAAATGGCCTTGAAAACAATTTGCTAGTAATCCCAAACTTTACCTAGGAAGAATTTCTTAGATGAATCAAACTAAGATTAAAATTACAACTGATGCCAGTAAATGCAACGTTACGGAAAATGTTTTTATTTTTAATGATCCGCTGTCTTGATGAGACAGTAAAACATTTTCATAAAGCAATTATGCTGATGAAACATACCTAGATGTTTTATATTTTCAGAGGCATTGCGTGCAGCTGGCAGATGTGACAAGGCATCCATGGGTGAAGCCAGGTGTGATGCCTGAGGTATCTGAAATCACATAGCACGCCAGTGTCTAGACAGCTGGATTGTCCCCTGGTGACCACTGAGTGGGATTCATCTGCCTCACTAAAGCTATCCAAGAATTAAGATTCCTGTGTTGAAACTAGGTTCCTTTTAAAGTCAGCAGAGAAAATATGCTCCTTGCCATGTGCTTCAGCAGACCCAGGTGAAATGCCTTTCCTAGTGTGACGTGTAACATTGCTGTAGGACACTGGATTTCCCTCTGTCAGCTGTGGGAAAGAGAGTGAAACTGGAATTAGATGACAGCAACCCAAAGCAGTGCAAAAATGGATTTTGACAAGTTGGAAGGAGTTTGGGAAATATTTATTAAGCATTTCAGGGTTTGGAAGAGATACTTTGTAGTGTGAAACTAAAGAAGTGCAATCAATTTTGTTTGTCCAGAAAGGTCAAGAGATGGCTACCTATGATTACATCTGAAGAAGAAGTATTTGATAATAGAAGGCTCTTTTATCTTCCAAAAAAACCCCACAACACAACAACAACCACCTCCCCTCCCCAAAAAAAAACCAAACCAAAATCCCCACAGCATAAAATCCAACAGTTGCAAGCTTAAACTATCACTCAGTAAGTGTAGATGTAGAAATTAGCATGCTCATTATTTACAATGGAGGAAGCTCTATGGAGGAAGCTGTGTGACTGGCACAGTTAGTGGCTGTAAAAGCTTATCTTGGGATATAGAGGCTTTTCATTGCCTTGAGTGCATATCTAAGTGATGTGCTACCATGCAAAGCAAAGAGATGAGCCTGGTTAAATTCCTGGTGAGATTTTGTGGCCTGGGATGCACCAAGCAACAGGCTGAATACTCACAATTATTCATTCTGGCTTTGAAACTTATGAATTTCAAAACCTGTTTTCGTAGCATAGGAAATTAGCACTGTGCATTTATCAGTGTTCCTTCAAGTTCCAAAGAGGCCTGGAAGAAATTTTTCACTAAGGCAAAAAGGAAGGTGAAAAATGGAGGAAATGGTAAAGAGGGAAAATGAAAAATAATTGCACAGAATTTTCACTGCCATGGCCATCCATTTGTTTGAAATTTGGTTTTGCATCTAAAATTTTGGGGCTTATTTATTTTCAATTTAATTTCTTTACGTTTTTGGGAAAATATGTATAATATTTATTTTTATATATTTTTATTTATCTGCTACCTTTTTATCTCTTTTTATCCTTAGCTTTCTTAAAATAAAACAATCTTTGCCTGAGTGGAAAACACATTTTCCCTTTCCTTCATGACATTATGCACAGAAAAATAGTGAAATTATACTATGACATTTTTTTCAAAGTTTAATGAACTTTGTAAAATTTTTAAGCAGTTCTTAATAAATAGAAATTCATGTCCTAATATTTAATGATGAAATGATTTCCATGATACCTGTGTACTTTTACCTTTTTTCCAGTACTCAGAAAAAAAAAATGTCATAGGTTTCTATCCACAAAGAATTAAGTTGTTTTTAACATACAGCAGCTGCTTCTGAAATACTTTTATAATTAAGAACATTTTATAAAATAGCATCTTGGAGGAGACTCTTCTTTTTAGGTATCTGGGAATTCAGGCTGCCTTAACCCACTTGGTATTATGTCCAGAACATTTATATATTTTTTGCTTGCTGTTTACAGCTTTTTGATTAGTGTGTCTTTTTTTCAGTGTGCAGGTTTGTGGAGCAAGCAGCTGTTCATTTGTTTTGTCAGTAATGGAAAGAAGACTTGAACAGCTGATGACAGGTAATTTGGGATGATGTTCAGGTTCTTATAATAGAACTGTGTAGAAAGCTATCACTTTATCTTACAGTGTCTGTATATGTGTGACAAGACTTTCAGAACAGAGGAAGAAATTTGCACTTCACAGGGTAAATAATAAAACATGAGAAAATAGACAGTGGTGTTAAGAATGACGTATAGAAAAACTACATGCAGGAAGCCATTTCTGGTGCAGAACAAGGTGTTTTGCTGGTTGTATGCTTCTGGAATTTTTGATAAGGGTTCGTGACTGTCATATGTTGGCACCTCTTCTATCAGTTTTTAATAAAAATCTGGAGCATACTCAGAATATTAATTTTTCTTTACTGGAAAATGAGTAATGTTACCTAAACATGGGGTTTCAGGAATTTCTAGGCAAATATGGTTTACTTGCGTTTTGTCCAGTTGGAGTGTCATGTCCTCCTGTCATTCACTCTCTGGCAATTTCTCTTCTGAAAAGAGAAATCTGGCAGTTTCTTTGACAGCTCCGGAATGTTTCCAGTAAATCATCCCCACATGTTCGTGGCTGTCCGCTGTTCTACACCTACTTCCATGCAGGAATTTGTATTTCTGTCATCCCTCAAGGGAAACTGTTCCTCCACGGCTTCCTGGAAATTGCAGTTGTAGTAATTACAGTTGTCCACTACTACTTTTCCTGACCTTGAAAGTACCTTTTGTGTACCCATCCCATCCTCTGCTGCTTTTCGCTGTCACTGGCAACCCTCTCACTGCCTGTCCTGCCCAGAGTTCAGGGAGTTCCCTGTTACCTCCGTTACTGCTGTATTTGGCTCCCTGCTGCCACTTTTTAATTCGTTCTGTCAGCTCTCCTACCACTGCTGGCTTCAAAAGTTTATTTGCTGTAGGCAACAGAGAGTCCACATATGGAGTGCCTGGAGATGCTGTCCTGGCTGCTGCCCATGCCTTCTGTTAGTGTGTGTCTCCAGTTGTTCAGTTGCTCTTAACTTGCTCATGAAGCTGTGAAAAAGCTCTTTTTCCATAGTTATCCCCACATATTTGCATTGCAGATGGAGCATTGGTCATCACTTGTGATGAGTAACTCAGTGGTTTTGCTTAGCATCACAAAAAATTAAAAGAGAAAATATGTTACGAAGAGTTCAGGTGATAGTACAATCATCAGGAGCCATATGCCATGCAAGAATAGCAAAATCTATTTGTTCCAGACAACTACAAAGACCATGTAGCATATTCCTTATCACTACTTACTAGGAGGTAATTATTAAGTATTTGGATACACAGAAATATATTCTGTAGCTATTCATGACACTTGAAAGCATGCCACTTGCATAGTGAAACAACCTCAGGACATATAATGGTACTCATGAATTACTTATTAATTCTGCTCTCTTCTGTGTCTTCTTCTTTCTAATTTAAGTGGTTTTGGCCTTATTGTGCTACATGTGGGACTTAAAGGTCATTTTACAACCTGTTGATCCCCTGGTTGTCACTACACTCCTTTTGGTATTGTGTCTTCATGTAACAATTGGATTAAGAAAGGATGATACAGCTTAATGACCTAGAATAGGGATGTGATTCTTCGAATGCAAAATAGAGAAGCTTGATGTTAGTTAATGAAAACTTGAGGGGATAAGATAAAGAGATACAAATAAAGACAAGAAAGGTAGGGCAATGTGTAAATGGCAAATAGACGAATCAATAATTAATGACAATAAAGAAATGACTACCTGAAAAGTGCGAGGCCTAGCTTTTATTCTTAGAAGGATAGTCTCATTGGCCACTTAAAAAAAAAAAAAAAAAAAAAGTTCTTGGATTTTTTTGTCCTTGGTAATCTTCAGCATTCCTTTTCCTCCCATAGCAAGAATTTGTCAATATTTAGACAAATAGCCTGAACAGTACAAATATTGATGTTTTTCCTTCTAAGTATAAAAGAACTTTAAAACTATCTAGATACATTTATTTTTTCGATGTATTGCTGTTGATTTGAATTTTTTTTTTAATCTTCAGCAAATGTCCTCTTGATTTTAAATCTACATAAAGCAATTTCCAAAATTAAACAACCCTGTATTTCAGCCCCTGTACATTGCACTATAGAATTAATCATACATCCAGTGTATTATTTTTGAGGAATAGAGAGCCAGTTCTATATTTTTTGTGAGCTGTATTAGGATTTAGCCACCTACCTTCCATTCACATTAATAGGACTCACGCAGATAAATTGCCCTCAACAACAGAAGTTTTCACCCTTTGGTCTCAAGCCAGGCCTTCAATTACAACCCAGAGAACCAAACACACCCTGCAGTTATGAAAGATGTATGCCTGGGCATTCAGCATAAAGAGGAAAATATCAAAATAAGGTTATTTGGCAGGAACTGGGAAAAAATGTTATTTCATAAACGGCAGACAGGACAGATGGAACTAAAAGTCATGCAGCTGAGAGAAGGATCAAAGAAGAGCAACTATTTCCTTGATGCAGGGAAGAGAAAGAAACAACAAAGTGTGCAGTACAGCATGTTCTCCTGACACAGATGGGTCAGCCAGCCGCTTAGAGAGACTTCTGAGCAGGCTAAAAGGGACTGGAGTCAGACAGAGAGAAATGCATCAATATTCTGAAAAGAGAGAAAAATATTATGTGGTTTTAAAGTTCCTTCCCTGTGAAATTGCTAACTCTTAGTCTTTCTTTATGATTGTGAAACATATTAAATTGTTTTACTATTAAGGTGCTAGAACTAGTCAGTCTGATGTTTATTTTCTAAAGGAAAACAGGGAAATAATCTAGTGAACAAAATTTTGAGGAAAACAAACCCTCAGGCTAGAGAACTAGATTTTTTGCATGTATTTGGGACGTGGAGTGAAATGGAAAGAGAGCAAAAAAGACAGAGAAAACAAGGGAGAAATACAAATAGATTTTAAGTCAATCCTATGATTTTTACATCCTGAGATTTTCAGTTCTGGAGTTGTACTTTAGTTACACAGTCTTACTGTTTTCAGTCTTTAGCTTCTATTAAAAAAGGAAAAAAAAAACTGGATTAGAAATGGTAACTGAGAACCGAGCAGGCTGGCAGATCCCCGGATTTGTCAGATATTCAGCTCCTGTCCAGGACATATAACCTAGGACTCAGGTCTAGCCCAGATGACACAAGGCACTTGTGTATGTCCTTGATGTGCTGTGAGTCAGCCTCTCTGATGCCCCATGGTGAAATCCAGTATCCTTTCACCCACTGCCCACCTGACAATCATTCCACATGGGAAAGGCTGTAAACCTGGAATCTACCAGGTTCTTAAATGTATATTACCGGGAAGCAGTGAGATGGTGGCTTTAGCCTCCAAGATTAAATGTATTTAGAATTGGTCCCTCGAGAACTGTTACCTCAAGGTGTATGTTTTAGCCAGTGCTTCACAGCTTGGTGTTTTTGGAGGGAAAGAGGACTTTGTAAATGGATTTTCTACTTTTTTTTTTTCTCAACTCAATGCTATTCAGAAGATAAATTAAAGCTTGAGTGCAGTTACTTCATCCTGTCCCAGAATACAATTTTATTTTTATTTAATGTATTTAGGTTGGTGGATAGGTATATTATTGTAACATGAACCTGTTTCTCATTGATGAATGTGTCCAGAAGAATAAAGGAAGAAAGGACAAGAAGAATGGGTATTAAAGTAAGCAATATATTTCAGTGTCCCTCTTGCTGTTTCATTAACAGTACCCATGAGAAGACCCATCTTACATTTCACAGCCATTCTTTTTTCTCCCATTTCCTCTTCCCTCTTGAGCATCATTTATAGAAATAGTATATCCTTAATATTTTCTATAGTCTTTGACTTGGCAATTCATTATTTGCCACAAACTGAATTTTTGTGTGTGTGTGTTTCTGGAGTTTTACTTGTATTTTTACTGTCTGAGGGCTTGAAGTACAAATTATATATTCATTGATAGCAATGTATTTTACAGCTTAAAGCTGGCTTCCTTCTGCCAGGGCTCCTTTCAAATAACTCAAGGATTATTCGGGTAAAATAATAACTATCTCCCAAGAATTTAAATAAAAATAATCTGTACTGACTGTCACTGCTTTATCATAATGCTGGGTAAGTTCAAATGAACATTTTTAGTTTCTTTCTCCCTTGGTAATTTGCAGCTAAGATTACATTTCTATGATTTTCATCTCCCATGGCTCAAGAATTCTGACATTTCTGTGTGCCTCCTGTGTTCCCTCCCCCCCCCCCAAAAGACTCACCCATGTACTTCTTATGCTAAAATTAAGATAATAGGAATAAAAATTGAACAACAACAAGACTGTTCAAGAACATTTGGTATTTGGATGAAAAGTAGTTTTCACATATTCATTGTTGCTGAAAGAACAGGAAGAACTCCACTGAATCAATAGCTGTTGGAGCAGATTCAAGTGTGATTTTTAGCATAATAGTGAGCAAAAAGTACCCTGGTGATTCTTCCCCACAGCTTGCATTAGCCAAGAGCCCACTCTTGCAAAGAGTGGTGCAGTATCATGGATACGAGGGAATATTTCACAACAGCACTGTTTTCAAAGTTCTGTATATGTATGTGCATCGTTATCTGTGGGCGAGCTTGGAAAATCCAAACCCCAAAAATTTCTCTCAGTCTCTTTCAGATATTTTGCAGTTTTGTGGATGTTTGTACCAAAGTGGTGTGATGTCTTGTTAGCAGTGAAGTATCTGCGTGCTAAGATTTATAATGAGACTGGGATCCAAATTACAGGCTGATATTGTTTGATTCAGCTCTGGTACTGTGTCCTAGGCTGGTGTCATATGGCAGTTTGCTCTTATGGAAATTACCTCAGACTGGTGATAATGTTAAATGTCTGCTCATCTGTTCAGCTTATGTGGGAATTTCTTTGTTCCCAAAACCAAGAATGTGCAGAGGAAGAGGAGAAAATCAAGTCTGCTTAACACCTCTCACTAACACTGAATATGGTGCTGTGTGGGTGACAGTCGGTGTAAGTCATTTGAGAAGAGGAGCTTGAAAGAAGGTTTTAATAAACTCAGTTATCATTTTCCTAACTTTATGACTTTTTGCCCAGCTGCAATAGGTAGAAATCATCTGGGAATGATGCAATATATAATTTTTCACTGATATTGTAGCAGTGGAAGATGGACCTTGCCTAAAGTTGTGCAAGAGAGCTGTGAAATGTGGCACTTGAATCTCTCAAAGAAGCAGTTTTTGTCTCTGAATATGGATGCTGAAAATCAATTATATGTAGATTGGCTGTGAGAGGGAGACAAGCTGTTCTGTTGATTTAGGCATGACCTGTGTGGTGACGCTTCATCTCCCACTGAACTAAATACTCTTTCAAAGGACATATTAATGGGAGGACATCCAAAATACTTGCTAGGCAAATGAATGTGTAATAGGCAGATGGTTTATTTGGTTTTTCAGTAATCCTCAGAGGATCAGAAAGGGGATTTATGTAGTAAGTTATAGCATGCAGTTACCTGTGTTAAAGTGTTGTGAAATACAGTATGTTAAATTGCAGATCTGTTCTGTTCTTTTCTTATTTTGCCACATTTGTAAAGCACTGTGGAAAATGTCAGCCAACTTTTCATGGTGTGGTAGGAGAACAGGTGGGGAATGTTTAAGAAATAGGGTTGTAAAAGAGATGGTGAAACAAATTACCCAATAATCCTTTCTGCTATTCTTAGGACTATTCAAATCTTTCATCCAACATCAAATTCCTTCTATTCAAAATTTAGCATAAAGAGCATAACACACGTCTCAAAAGGTGGAATAAAACTTATCTCGTGAGCCTGCCTACATAACTCTATTTAATACATGAAATGTATTTTGGGATATCTTCTCTTTACTTGAACATATTGTGCTGAGACAGAAACTTCTAATACTATACTATACAGCTTTTAGCTCTGTACACGTCTGGTCAAACGTCCTCAGCATATGCTCACTCTGCATCTGGGAGAGTGAGCCACAGGTGTTACACTTAAATAAAGGCTGGCTTTTCTCCACCTGGTGCCCTAAT
>NW_008240221.1:10943735-10951820 GCF_000691975.1 Corvus brachyrhynchos
AACAGGAATGGGTCCCTTTAATGCTAGCTTATGTTCTGCATGGAGGAGAAAAGGAAATTGAGTTTCACTGAAGGTTGGATTTGGTCTCAAACACATTTCTGCTGGGGAAAATTGAACTGTTTCTGAAGCATTTCAGAATTTTGCCTCAGAAATTTCCCTGTTGTAGACCAAAAGTGCTGCCGCTGTGTGTCCCCCTGGCAGCAATAGTGGACCAAAATTATTTCAGTCTACGGTACAGTTAGGAAATCAGCAAAACACTTGAAAACCAAATGTGTCACTTGAGCAAAATGATGAAGCCTAAATTCCAGAGAATTCAGGAGAACCTCTCCAAGGCTGCTTGTCATTAGATTTGTCCCAGCTGTTACAAATATTTTTAGAAAACCTTCCCGCAGACACTCCCTCTAGCACTGGGAACTCCTTCCCACCCTAATACTGGGAAGGCACAACAGGATCACCTATTTACTATACTTGCTTGATTAGGAGATCTCTGTCCTGAGTTAATTCATAAAACAACCATTCATACACCTGGGGTCTCGCTAGATCCCAGTTTGTTGAGTGAACTTAGCTGTTTTGTATTGAATTTTGCTAAAATTTGTGCAGTGGTGCAAGGGCATGACAGCAAGAGTACACTGAATTCATTCATTTTTTACAATTACAGAAAACTGGATAGTCTATGGAGAATGCAGATCATAGGATTTTCCTCCTACTGACTTGTAAGTCCTAGACAGTGTGGTTTAAGTCTTGGCTTCTTTCCTTTTGGTTTCATGTACATGATTTAGCTCTTACAGGCAGACTCCTTGCCAGATATCTAGATATTCTTGGAACATAGCAGCTGTCTGCTTGCTTTCCCACAGTCTGTGGATAGCCTAATCCTTAGCTGCTGTAATTGATGGCCAAATCCTTTAATGGCTGAATTAGGCAGAGGAAGAGGTAGAGGTCTGTGCTCAGAAATGTGCTCAGGTTCTGCTTCTCATCTGTCCCACAGAAATACCAGGTCTGAGATACCTTCACAGAATCACAGAAAGGGGCAGGTTGGAAGGGATTACAGGTGGGTCATCTGGTCCAAACTGCCTGCTCAAGCCGGGTCATCCCAGAGCACATGGCATGAGATTGTGTCCAGAGAGTTCTGGAATATCTCCAGTGAGGGAGAATTCACACCCTCTCTGGACAATCTGTTCTAGTCAGAGTCACCCACACAGTGAAGGAGTTCTTCCTCATGCTCAGGTCGAACTTCCTGTGCCTCAGTTTCTGTCCATTGCTTCTCATCCATCTTTGCTGGCAGACTGTGTGGGTTGGCTCTGATACCCATGTGTGTGATAACTCTCCCAGTGGTGAACCACATCTGAAGGGGTTAACTGTCCTCCTTGGTGTCCACAGAGATATCTGGAGGTTTCAGCTGACACCAGCACTTCTTTACCTGTCTCAGGGCACCTGACTTTAACAGAGGGTCTGCGGAACATTCTCAGCTTAAATGCATGCCGAGTGGCAGGAGACCATCCATCATTAGTTACGTCTTATGAAACACTACCCTCATTTTCTATGCAGTCACTGCTGGTGCTTCAGACTGTAACCAGTGTTGTCCAGAACAACAGTTACATGTGGAAGCATCTTTGAGAACCTGGGCATAAAAATGCCTACCAATCCCTGAATTTTGAAGGTAGTCTTTCCACCATTTGTCACTTACCACTGGCTCAGTTTCACTGTGAGCGATGTGTCTACATGAAATGTGAGCCACAGCTATAAACCAGATGTCAGTAAAAAAGTGGATTATCCTTGCTTCAGCATCCCTTATTGTGATTCAATTTTTGTACATGATGGACACTGCTGTTCAACAAGCAGCACTGTCACTGGTCAGCATTTGATTTAAAAAAACAATTTGAGGCCATAAGCTGGAAAGGTGCTTGGTCAAGCAACTGATCAGTGGGTAGATGAAACTAGTAATACAAACATGCTGTAAGCTAGGAGTAACACCAGGAAAGCAGATGTATGTTTGAAGTCAACGATCTTGATTTGCATGGGTACATAAAGAGGGCTATTTCTGAAAGAAATAGAGATTAAAGGTGTGGAGAGAAAAGAGATTAAAGGTTCTGAGAAAAATTAAAAGCTTTTTTAAAAGAAAAGGGACTGTTTGTGTGTATGTGATTATTTTTACTAGTTTAATCTGGCAATAAAATTACAGTATTTGTCTTGTCAGCATTTGATCTCAAAATTATTTTTAAGATTCAATAACAAAATCTCACATGAATGAGTGCGGCTTCTGCTTAGGTGGGGAGTTGCTTTTCCAGTTGTTTTAACAGGCAATATGCAATATCAGTGCAAGTCTCCAGAGGTCAATAGAGTTTGCTGTAGTTATCAGGAGAAAATAGGCTTCATGGTGAGTAGAGAAAACACAATTCTTTTAATATCCACAGTACCATTTAATATTTAATAAAAGATTCTGTATACACATGTGTACATACATGTGTACACACACATAGACACATGGAAAAAGATATTAATATATACTTCAAACAGAAGCATTTCCTGCTTTCCAGTATATTTAGGAAAGCTGCAAAAAAATACAGTAGAAAAAATAAAAAAGAGAGAAAAAAAAGGCTTTCATTAGAATAAGGGAAGTTAATGGTAGCATCTTTCAGTTCACACCAACAATGCTGCATGTTATATGGCAAAATACTGTCAGCCTGAGAAATGGTGTCAGTTCCTGACATCACTCAAGCCTGTGAAAAACCTCCCTTTGGCTTGGATGAAACAAAAATTACATCCATTATGTTTTTCACATGGCAAAGTACAGCTACAGACAAATAATCTTTCAGAGCCCCAGTCCCTTTCCTTTTGATTATCATTACTTTGCTTTACTGTAGCAAAGTCTTTAAACAATATGCAACCCTTCATGTCAAAAGAAAAAAGTTGTATGTGTTTCTTTAGAATAAATCAATTTTCTTGCAAGAAATTATCATGAGAGTTTCCCCTGAAACTTAGCACAGTATTAAATAGATGGTGTTTTAGAACATCCAGTAAAGCTATTTTCAGGATTTTTTTGTGGACAGATTCTATTCTTAATAAATCCTATCAAAATCTGTAAAATGACAGTATTTTTTTTCTTATATTGATACTGAAGTCTTTCAAATACAATAGTTCCAAATACAGGTCTATTCTGTGACCTCCTTTACTGTTTTGGCAAAATGTATTATAGAGGCAAATTTCAGAAGCCAGTCTTTAGTAGACAGAGATTTTTATTGTTTTGAAAATACAATATGGTCAAAACTTAAATTTAAAAAATAAGTGTGTGTCTGAATTGAATACTCAGCATAATTGGAATACCACAGATTTCTCAGGGAAAGCTGGTCCCACACCTGGTGAGATCAGAAGCCGTGGTCAAATACTTGAAATTCTCAGCTGGTTTAAGTGGAGGTAATGACCCTGACTTCAACAGATAACTGGCACAGAGGAGAATTTCGTCTGTTAACTTTTGAAAGCAACCATTTTATTTGTTCTTCAGCTCTGAGCGTTTATGTTCCAGCTGGTCTCAAAAATCACATAACTGGGAGTTGTAAAGACATGCTGGGGGAGGGGAGGGAAGTGGCAGGAAATTTGGCAGGAAAAGAGACATTGAAAACTTGAAGCAGAAACTATGGCAACCTGAATAACTTGCTGGAGGAAGTGTGCAGCAGGTTTTGCCAATGGCACCTGGAGAACAAGGGTTTCACCTCAGCAGTTATGTCTTGCAGTGAGAGAAATGATTCTCCCCCTGGATTTGGCATGTGAGATGGCAATGCAGAGGGCATCCACACACATGCTCTTTGGAGCATCCCAATAGAAAAATGACAGGGAAAAACTGGAGCAAGTTCAGTGTAGGACTCTGTTGGTCAGGAGGCATGAGGAGTATTTAAGGAAGATGTGTGTGTTCAGCGGAGAAGGCTCTGGAACATCATCAGAGATGCATGGTGAGAGGGTGAAGTCCAAAAGCTGCAACACAGGACAGGCATTCAGACTACATATGAGTAATGTTTTTTGTTGGGGTTCTGGTTTATTTATTTTTTTTTACCTTGGGGGCTGTCAAAGCCTGGAAAAGAGGTTGTTGATATTTTCTAGAGATATTCAAAACTCAACTGGACAAAGCCCTGCAACCAGATCTGATATGGCTTTGCCTGCAGCAAAGATGACCTCCAGAGGCACATCCAAACCTGAATGATTCTGTATTTCTGTGATACTGTTCAGTTTACTTAAATTATTCTCTTTATTTTCAGAGGGATGTGACAGTTTCAGAAATGGATCCAGCTGTTGATTATATGCTTCAGGGGGCAACATTAATGGAGGAGCTGCAGCCCTTTTAGCCCCCTGGTAAATTCAGGCCTCAGTTTTTATTATTTTCTACCTTCAGCTATTGTGGAGCATTGCTGAGCTCATAAAGCAGCTGCTGTGAATAGTGTGAACAGTAATTGCTGCATATACTTCATAGGGCTTGTAAAATCATTTGGAAATTACTGTAGAGAAGTGAGCTGCTATGTTTTTATCACTATAGAAAACCTCAAGATGGTAGATCACTAGATAAGCTATAAGTATATACATTTATAAATATGTATATACATACATAAATATACATATGGATCCCAACTGTTAAGATAATTCATGCTATCTTAGAATCTGGCCTTAAAATTTGTCCACAGCCAATTTTTTTTTTTCAGAAATAATGCAAGTGCTATAATGATAACCTGAGTAAGATGGAGCTCCAGGTGGCATACCTGGCTGTTAAGATGGGCATGAGGGAAAACTGAACAAGATCTTCAAAGAGAAATCCATAAGTACCAAAAAACCCACAACCTCCTCAAGGCATCCACTAAAATCCTAATGTGTGAACAGGTAAAAAAGAGAAGCATGGTGATAAAGGAAATCCTACTGCAGAAAGGATGCCTGTTAGTGTATAAATGGTGTAAGAGGGAGCCTCTGCCCTCCTAAATTCAGACTTTACACTTGGGTTTGATTCATTTCTTCCAAGATGACAGGAAGAGTCCTTTGGGCATCCTCCTTGCATCAGCTTTTATTTTCTCTAAAGAAAAAAGAATGTCCATATATCTCACAGGGTAGGCCTAGACTTTTATTAATTAAACTTTCAAGACCTTGAAGATGGAAAAAGAAAGTATTGTTATCAAGGATTATTTAAACTATGTTTTTGTGAGGTTGAAATACAGTCCAGCTGAGAACTACCTGCCAAAGACTTAGTAAAAATAGACAGCCAGTGGGTTCTCAGCCAGTACAATGTCAAATTAAAATTATAGCTCACAACAGTAAATTCGGTGATGATAATTCCATGTGGATTAAGTGTAGGAAGCTGAAAAAATAAGCACTTATTTTTCTCATCCAGATAATTTTTCTTTCTGTTAGGGTTTTACTTTGAAAAAAACAAACCTGACATCTGTATGCGGGGATGTAAACAGCTGCATGGGGAAAAATGTCAGTACTTAGCAGCAGTGAAGTTTGTCCAAGGATTACCACAGTGAATAAAACCAACTTCCCTTTCAAAAGCTGAGTGTACTATTTTGGGAATGTGACCCCTTTTCATGAATAAATGACGTGGTGACATTTACAGATAAAGCAAGATTTAACTGCTATGAAAGGAGATGACAAATGTCAGGATGTCAGTAATGATCTGTGAACATAATGGTCTCTCACCAGAGCACTGAGTAGATATATAATGTAATTGTCGCCTGCTAATGCTGCCATGGAAGAAGAAAAGCAAAGCAATGTAAGGAAGATCAAAAACCTTTTTGGAACCAACCTTAAAGCCTGATTGATAGGCATTGGCACAACTTAGCTAATAAATTATACTGCTAATGACTTAGAGTTTTTACCTTGTGCATATTACTATTACACATTGTGAAATTCCTATATAACTTACAATTGTATTGTGTCAGAGGATAAAGTGTTGGCCATCAAAACGGCTTTCTAACAGTTTCTTTATCCCTGTTGTAGTGCTGAGGCTTGGCTGTTGCAAAAGTCTTGCTGGAGCTGAGTGGATTTACTGCAGCCAGAACTGGTTCATGGAGCACAGGTTGCTGCAGAACAGAGCAGGATTCTTCCTTGGCAGAATCTTGCAATTCCGTGAAAGATCATACAACCACAGAATCACAGAATGGTTTGAATTGGAAGGGACCTTAAAAATCATCTAATCCCCTCCATGGGCTGGGATGCCTTCCCCACGATCAGGTTCCTTAAAGCCCCATCCAGCCTGGCCTTGAACACTTTCACAGATGGGGCATCCACAACTACTCTGGGCAATTCATTCTGTGCCTCACCACTCTCACAGTAAAGATTTTCTCCCTAATATCTAATCTACATCTCTACTCTTTTAGTTTAAAACTATTCCCCCTTGTCCTATCACTGTCTGCCTGTAAAGATCTTCTAGATCCCCTTGTCCTCTTCAGGTGTTATGTCTGTCAGTTTTTCACACCCTTGTAGACTGTATGCTGGCCCAGCCTTTTGATTGATGTCAAACTTGCCTTGATGACTTCCTCGGGAAACCCAGAAATATGGTAGGGAAAAAGAGCTTGGAATTATTTATGCAGTTGTCTTCTGAAGTCATCTCAGGCAACCGCCTGCCACCCCGGGCCTCAAACTGAATCCCCATTGCCCCACACATTGAGTGCTTTCTCCAGCTGACAGCTAAATTGATTCCCATTTGCTATTCAAAGTGAGGGGAGTGTCTGGAAATCTGAGGGTTTAAGAATCCCGAGACCTCGGCTCAATGTAGCGTGGAAGGCAGGGGGTTTGCATGAACTCTGCAGCCTCCTGGCAACTTCTCAGCTCTCAGCTGAGCACTGGGCTTTGCTTTCCTTGTGCTTTGCTCCAACAGTCAGCCGACCTTTTCTCAGCATAGGTTAGCCTGCTACAGGGCTTGTGTTACCCAGAAGATCAAGGATGTTTTCAGAGAGATGGAGAAACTATGATTAAAAGCCAGACATAGTCAGGCTCTGGTGCAATCAGCCAGAAAGCATTTGGCTGGTGGTTTGTTTATGAGAAGAAATATAACAGATAAAATAGAAACATTAATATAATAGAAATGCCAAGCTCCAGAACATAGTGAAGATAATGCTGAAGAGTGAATAGATGTATTTTTAGAAGATACTCTAAGTAAATCTCCTGTTAATAGTGCACAAGTGTATCTTTAACACTACTTGTATAGATACAGTAATCACACTGTCTCTCAGGTAAATCCCTATTACAAAGGAAACTCATCCCAATCTGCTGTATCTTTTGATCTGCACTTTACAGTCAGAGCTATCTATGACAATGAAGATGGAGGTGGCATTTCGGGTAAGACAGCCAGCATTGTAGCAATCGGGTATTGACATCCAGCAAGTATTCACCTCGATTAACCATATCCATCAAAAAGTTAGATGTCTTCTCTAAGTGAATTCTCCTAAGCTTCCTGTAGTCAACAGAGAGATGTAGGCAGTGCAGAGGGCAATCGACCCTATCCTGAGATAAGTATTCTAAGATAAATTGTGCCTGTTTCTTGCTGTTCACTCTAGAGGGTTCCCAACACTCCAGAATCAATGTCTACTTTTGAGGTGGCTGTGCTTAGGTGAGACATGTGGGAGGCTCTAATTTCCATGGAATCAGCTGATCTGAAGGGTCAATTGCTTTAACACAGCCTTCTTACTGTGCAGCATTAAACTATTAAACCTGATTAGGGATTTATGGTGAGGAGGCCTTCAACCTCCATACCTTGCACACATGCAAGAAAATTAATACTGAAGAAAAGAAATGCACTTTAAGAATAGAAAGCATATAATTAAAATGCACAAAGGAAGAACTAAGAAAAAACCAATTATGCTATTATGTAACCACTGAGCTATTTAATCCACTCTGTGCGTCCCTTTTTGAAAGATACTCAGTTAAAGAGAATTGACTGATGTTGAATCTTGAGGTGGTCATTGTGAAATTTTTCTTCTTTCTGATGTAAGGGACACATCACCTGGAGAAGCAACACAATCATTCCAATAGTAACTGGAAAAAAGCAAGTATCAGTGTTCTCAGGGTATAACATGAAATGTATTTCTGTATGTATCAATCTGGTGTTCCTGC
>NW_008240221.1:10951831-10965594 GCF_000691975.1 Corvus brachyrhynchos
TCCTGCTGATCCAGTGGGGATCATTTGTGTTGAAATGAGTCTTCCAGTGAGTAAAGGTTATTGGTTATGACCAGGTTTTGTGATGTGAAGCAATAATTTTAGAGGCTGTATATTTGATGATTTTAGTCCACAAACCTTCTCTTGAAAATGATAAAAGGTAGTTTCTGGATGGACTAACCACAGTCTGATTACCTCCTAGGTCTAACTTTTAACTCATCCATCTTGATACAGGGATTTCTAATCTCACATGTTTCTAACTTGTTTTAGATGTATATTCCAGTATTAGTGGACTATTTCTGTTTAAACTACTTGGGATTTTTCAATGTATTTCTTTTTGCTTGATTTATCGTAATATTTAATTAACTCTTACAATTGGATGGATTTCTAGGTTACATTTATTGGCTATTATTTAGCTCTGCTGGGGTGAGAAGCCCATTACAAAATGTGCTAACACTTCTGCTGCTCAAGGAAAACCTAAGAAGGGGTTTTGTTTTTCATTTCAAAAATACTGAGTTTTAGTCTCTGCTTTAATGCCCTTTAAACTCATCAGCTAGAGAAAGGACATTAATGGTTATCTCAGCCCTGACACTTGCTAACAGAGACTGACAACTGCTGACACAACAACCTGCCTTGAATTATATTTGGGTAGGGGGTGGAATGGGTTGGCACAACAGAAACATGTAATTTCGGTAAACCACCATTTTTAGAAAATGACATTGTTTAAAATTTCCTTTGCTGAAAGGGAAATGCATTTTTCCCCAGAACTCTCTCAAAAAAATCATGCAGGGGATTGAATAGGAAAATGGTGCCTGAAATGAGAACTTCAGTATGTATTCAGTGTCAGTAAAACCTTCCATTTTAATTTTTATTCTGAGTCCTTCTCAAATATAAATGTGTATACAAATTCTTATCCTTAATTAACTATAGAGCTTACAGAAAGCATTTATTGCTATCCATTTCTTCCCTATCCCTCCCCTTACCTCCACTGATCAGAGCTGCATGTTGAGTAGACACACTATAACCCCGTAATTTGAAGCTACTACTATAGCATCAATTCTTCTGGATGATACCACACCTTGCCAGTCAAAAATGATTTGAGCTTAAATTGTCAGCTAAAGATGCTCTTCATTTTTATTGCCCTGAACTTGCGGACAGTCTATTGGATGAAGTGAATTACTTTGTTGTTGAAAATGATTGTAATTTTGTGTGAAGGACACAATCAGAATACACAATATTTTTTCCCCTTTCCATTCCCCAACCTGCCCTGCTCCTTTGGTGCCCAAGCATATTACAAAATTGCTGACATCTAAGCTGATCAGTCAAACTCTTTGCAGTTCTGTAAATGATCCTGACTGTCTATGCAGCTGTTATTTGGCAGTGCTCCATCTGGAAAATAAAACACAAACATCAAAAGAAGTTCAGCAAGGTTTATGTTTCACAGAGGTTTTTTGATAGCTTGTCTGTTATATAACACAGTCTCTTGGGTCAAATTAGAAGACGTCAGATCTTTGTCCTCTCATAAATCTCTGATTCCTGAGTTAACCATATGACAGTCACCTCCCAAAACAGGGACACCTAAGCAGTGTGTTGGTGCTGTGCTGATACTCTGCACACTAATGGGCACAGCCTCCCAGGAGAACACAGGCTGGATGCAGGAATATCTAATGGGAGCTGGGGAAAGCTGGGGCAGCAAGATGGTATATAGAATTAAGAGGGTAGATTTTTTTCAAAAATGGTTTCCTTTTTGTTCCTCAGTTCTGCCGAGCTGTCTGCCAAGCTTAACACCATGGCATGCAGGGGCTGTGTTGCTTGCTTTAAAACTGCCATTACTGATCCAGTGCAGCTGTACTGTAGAGAACTCCATATTAGTCTCAATTCAGAAAAAAAAAAATCATTCAGTGTTCATGAAGTGTTTTGCTTCTTCCTACTCTTTCTCTGCTTTTAAATTATAGCCTTCCTTCTCATTTTATTAATTCAGCTAAATTGATGATACAACTTGACCTGAACACATTAAGCAAATGTACCAAACTGAAGAAGGAACACAATATGCATGGATGGTTTGTGATGTATCTAGAGGTGAGTATGTGCCAATATCCCTTGCCATAAGGTATAGAGAACTGGGCAGAGAATTCATTCTCTGGTAGACTGCAGGAAGACATTTGCCAGGGCTGTAGAGAGACAGCAAATCTCCTGACACTTTATGCTCTGATTGGCCATGCCCAAAAGGCGTATCAGCCAACTTGAACAGATCAGCAAAGTTCTCATTAGCAAAATTCCGAGCTAACCTTTCTACTCGCTGACTGCAGAGAGGGCAAAACAGTAATCACAGTGGAAAAGGTGTCCTTAGCACTCTAAAAAGAAACTACCAGGCAATAAACATTGTTGATCAGACACAAAACCTGATGGAGGAAAGGAAAATGTCAGTGAATCAAATGCCTTCTCTTCCTGGACAAAACACAGAGGTGAAATGCTGCAGTTATGAGCAAGAATACTTCACACAGTGTGATGGACACACTGCCAGTTGGTCCAGGTCAATTACAGTGGCTTTTTTTGGCTTAATGCACAGAAGTTTTCCTTGAAGGACCATAAAGGAAATGAAGTGCCCAATACCTTTGCCAGTTTTATAGCTCTCAGACTATGTGGAAAATTTCATCCAGAAAGAACTGGCAGAGAAAAGAAGATAATAACAAGAACAACAAAACAACATTATGTGCTGTAAAAGTTGCAACATATTTAAGATATATTTTTTATGTTCTCTCACTTTGTGATTTGCTTTTGCACTGCATTTCATACATTGCTTAGTTAAAGACTGCAATATCAAGCTACAGTAATGTACAGCAAATTTGAAGACCTTTAACCAAAATCACAATATGCATCTAGAAAAAGATTTTCTTTTCCTCAGCAGAAATTAGAACTGTTGCATTTAGAAGCACATCCCATTTCTATCAAATATGCACCGTTTCCCCTACAGCTCCTTTTATGTTAGTCAATATCTTTTAATGTTTTCTGATGGTTTCCTAGGAGATGCCCTAAATGGCCAAACTCACTAGTTTGATGCTGGTGTTGGATAATATCTATATGCACTAAACATCTGTTTTGTTCACTGAAGTCTGCTCTGCCCTTTTTCCACTGGTCATTATGTTCCCCCTGAGGGCTTCTAATGGTTGCTAATGAGATAAGAAAAATGCTCCATGTACAGTTCCATCTTCTCTGATGGTGTGTGATCAGAAGTCTGTGCTCTTTTTTAGCAGGAATTGCATCAAAATCATTGTTAGTGTTTCTTTGTACAGTAGTTTGAATGCAAATTTTACACTTAAGGACTAAAGTGCCTTTTAAAAATCTGTAAGATGCAATTAGAAAGAGAAAGATCACCACATTACAGGGTAGAGAGTTCTATTTGTGGAAGTGTGGGCTCAGTGTTGATTCATGTTTTTCAGATGGTATATTACAGGTTGCATCATTAATAGAAGATTAAGATGCCAAATGGGTAATTTTTACCTTCTGTTTTTGAGTTTTTCACTGTAGGAAATCACCCAGATATGGTGAGAGTGTGATTTTATATAACACGATGAGCAGACAGAGTGTTCCTCAAATTGAACAGAGCCTGCTGCTACTGTGGGAAGAAGGGCTGACAACTTGGGTAGTATCCATACAAAGCTATAATTTCTAATCTGTCAAAATCACTTCCCTTTAGAAAGCCTGATTTCATTAGCATGTTCTTTGTCAGATGTGATTGTCTCTCTTAGAAGCTTTCCTTTTACAGCTGTCACAAAAGCCAATCAGATTATACCAAGGGCAGGAAATAAATAAGTCTTTTTGCTGTAAATTAATTTAGGCAAGGCTGCATCACATATGGTTAGTCCCTACTCTGAAGAGTGAAATTTTAGCAAGGTACCAGATGAGGGCTCTAAGAGCAGGTATTGGCATAATTTGGTTAGAAACTGCATTTCTTCTGGCAATCTGGGGGTGGGTATAGAAAATATATTTACATATAGCCTATGCCTCATGAATGGCAAACCAAGCTCTCAGCTAAACTGAGGACATAGGTGAAACTGTCTGGGACAGAGAGGTCAAATTAAGCTTTTCTCAGATTTTGTCTATGCTGCACTCTTCTGGGGTAATTTTAACCCAAACACTAGGAACTCATTTAAGCTAATTTTATTCATATTTGATCTCCACTGTTCAATTTACCAGCATGGGCTCCTCTACCATTTTGCTAAAGTCTGATATTTTTGTGAAGCTTGCTGTGTTCTGCTACCAAGGAGTATCCAGGCTGAGTTTGCCTTGGTTCTTCTGTTGTTTTGGACCTGAGCATGTAAGGTAATGAGGACAAGGCCGGTGCTTTATGGAAACCTGTTTATCTACTTGATTTAGTTTTGCTTGATTCATTTCTGTATTATGGCCTCAGAAATTTGTGAGGGAAAAAAAGGATCAGATTGTTCTTCTTTCCAAAAAAGTATTTCACTCTGGAGAGTAAGACAAAGGCGGTTGTCCCATTTGTCATCGAAGGTTGAAAAAAGAGTACTTTCAGAAGTCTTTAGTGTACAAAAGAATGATGAGTGTCATAGAAAGAGGCCCCTCAGTGTGTCAGCTGGCTAGTCCATCTTTCCCTGTGCCATTTGCAAAAAGGGACAGCATGAAATGATAGCAAAGCTCTTCAGTGGAGCTGTAGTTTCACTTTTCAGATACTGCGACCCCTCTGGAGAACAGATAAAGCTGTAACCTTCAGTGCAGAGTTTTTCTGTGCAGGTGCAGGGAAACATTCTAGAAGTCAAAGCTGGTGCTGTGTGATTAGTTTGGTTAAGAATTTCTTTTATTTTGGAATCTTTGTAAATCACAACAATCTATTGCTTGTTAGAAATAGGTAACAAGCACTGTATGGATCAGTCACCATTTCCCTTACAGGTACTGTATAGCTGTATTACCTGAGCAGGTATAATGAGTCCCAATGTCTTGTCACTGTGCCCTGAAATATAGGTGAAAGTCCTCATAGTCATTATTAATTACAATCAAAGTTTCTTCCCTTTCTACAGGGTAATTTGTCTTCCAGCTTCCAATTTTGGCACTTCTGCATCTCTAAAGACTCATAATTTCCTTTCTAAAGCAAAGAGAATCTTCTGGTTTTAAAAACTTCATCCATTTCTACAACTATGTGTAATGGTCTAGCTGTTTTTTTTTCTCTGCCTTTTTGCCAGTTCCATCTGGTCATTTAAAAACAGTAATTCTGTATCTTTTCGTGTGCTCCAGATCTTCAGCAATGCCAATCTCTAACTGACAGTATTTGATCTGTTTTATGATTACTCTTCATCTGTTCCTGGCTCTTTGTCTGCATGCTGGTAAATGGCTTTGATCACCTCCTGGCCAGAATCTGTGGCTTCTCATAATTCCTTCTGGAAAGATTCTTTGTCTTCATTTAATTACTTTTTACCATTACCTGGCTAGCATCCATTGCCTGTTTTCTGTTTTTAATTTTTGCCACTGTGAAAGCTAATAGGACTCTTCTGCATTGGGACATTTAGGAAAGTCAATCCAAATTAAATGTTAAAGTTCACACTTCAGCTGCATTAAATCCCTGTGTTGACAGCCTTGTTAGAAGAAAAGAGACCTTAATTTTGTTTAATTTAATACATACTATAAATGTATTAATCTAAGTCAAATTTAACCACTTCAACTTTGAACAAATGCACCTACACAAGGTTTGTGAGATTTAGCAAATAAATTTTAGCTTTACACCTTTATTAATGTTTTTTATTTCCTGAGTTTCTTGTAGACAAGGCCTCAGATATCTTTTATATAGGAATAATCTTTTTCTTCCAGCCTGATTTTTTTCTCTTTCTCTCCCTTTCTTGATGTTTGTCACTCCTGTGTTCTAATGGTGGCTTACATTATACTGACCATAGTTGCTCTTATTATTTTATTAATTACACTGTAACAAGCTATCGATCTGAATTAATTTCAGGGGAGTCATGTTAAGGTGGATGCTGTCGACACATGCACACATAGAATGGAGTTCATCTTTCCTAACTTTACTGGGAAAATGCAGGCAGATGGAATTTACCCTCTGCCAGTTTGTAGATGATCTAAGATGAGGGGACTGGGTGACATACCAGATGGTTGTGTCACCTTCAGAGAGACCTTGGCAGGCTGGAGAAATGGGCAGAGAGGAATCTTGACAAGTTCTGCATGGGGTATTGCAAAGCTCTGCATCTCAGCAGGGTTAACCCCATGCACCAGAACATGCTGGGGGCTGAGTGGCTGGAAAGCAGCTTGATGTCCTGATGGACAGCAAGATGACCATGATCTAGGAAAGCACCCTTATACCAAAAGGCTGAGAGAGGTGATCCTTCACCTCTTAGCACTGCAACAGCTACACTTCTATGTCCAATTCTTGCTTACCTCAACCATCCTGTGATCAACACCTAAAATATTGTTATCTGAGCAGAGACGATACAGTTCTAACATCATCCAGGGCAAGTCATGGACTCATCACTTTCAGACTTGTCCCATGTACTCAGGCTGCTTGGCATGGAAACAGGACACCAGAAAACCCAATGTATAGTGTGTGACTTCATAAATACTTCATTTTATCCCAGGGGGCTGCTTCTCCTTTTGTACTGTAAAGCTCCAAACAGAGGAATCTAAGCCCACAGCCTTGTACCCAGCTGTTCTTGTGAGCTGCTAGTCTGAAATTAAAGTTAATGACCTAAAGGCTCTAATCCCATGAGTTTAACAAAAGCAAGTTTAATAAGGATAGTGTCTTTAAAACTAGCATGAATCCAGCAGCTTGTAGTGATGATGATGACGATGAAGAAATATCTTCAGAATTTTTTTACTATTTATTTTTTTGGGGAGGAGGAGTAGGAGAGACAATGATATGAGACTTTCTGTAATGGAAGAAAGATGAACTCCTGCTATTTTATCTATCCTTTTCACAGAATTTTTTTGCTCTGTTAAAATTGTTCCCAGTAAGTCTGTCTCAGCAGCAGACAGATGAACACTCCCATTTAAATCCCCTCCTGTCTGATAGGTAGATATTTGCAAGCCAAAAGAGAATCATCCTCCTTACTTCTGAAAAGTGTGGTCTGCCTTTCAGATAATACCTTTTCCAACCTTGTCAGGTGAGGCAGTGCTTGAAAGCTTTTTAGCACTTACCCTTTTGTATAACAAGTTATCTCAGTAGGAGACTTTGCAGCAGTCTTTAACCCCTTTTGTATTCTCATTCCATCTCAGAGATGTCTCATGCAAGCTAATAAATAATTCCATGAAGTCTCTCCTCTTTCCACAACATTAATCTCCCATCAACTAGTAATGAGCCTTTGTCGGTTCCTTGTGAGAATCTGAGCAACTACATTAATTCCTTGAAACTTTTTTAACAATAGTGATCCTCTTGGCAGAGAGTTTAGAAACATCTGATCCACACATTTAGCCTTAGGAGGTTTTGATGGCATGTGTTTATTGTACCCTGAAATTCCTAAAGCCCTAGAAAGACGCTGCAAATGCGACATGCATAAATGTGTAATAAATTATATCTGCATATTGTCTGATGTAACTAACCAGAATTGTGCTGCCAAAGTTTTTTCATGGTTGTTTCTTAAGCGGAACATTTTTTCTTGAAAAAATCATGTATGCAGATACAAAGTTTATACAGGTTGCTGCATGGTTCAGAACATGCAAAATCACTGTTCATGCTTTGCATGCTGATTTTCCCCATAAAACATGCCAGAATACCAGTCAACATACAGCCAACACTAATTCTGCTAGACTTGTTCATGTGTTGTCCCATAGTCTTTCATTTTAGCAGTCTAGAGAAAAATAGGTCCTTCTGGAGGTTTGCAAAGAAAGTTCTTGTTGCTTAAACTTGGGTGTCCAAATTAGATGCCCAGGATCCTACTTATCTTGCACTCTACTGACAGCCAACCTACGGCATAGGATGGGGTTAAAGAAAAAGGACTAAATCCTACCAGAAAATTTCAATTCTTTCCAGAAATCTTGTATTTTATAAACACTTCAGACAAAATTAACTTCCTATTAGCCTCACTTCCACAGTCATGTCAATTAAAGAGCCAAACCAATGAAATAATAAAGGGGAAATCAAAGCTGAAAGTGGAGAAATAAAAGAGGATTGTGAGCCTACAGAACACTACTGTGCATTTGAAACATTTTCTTCTATGCATGGCTCTGACATTACAGCCTGCACTCAATTTGCTTCAGCTGAACTCTGCATTGCTGAATGTAGAAAGGATGCCCATCAATTCAGCCCACTCATTTCTGTTTCTTTTCAGCATCAACTTTTCAGTGAATTGTCTCCTTCTGCAACAGCAGCTCTTTCAGAGTATCGTGGTACTTTCCTTTTTTTTGTCTCTTTTCCTGGTTCCATTGTTTTATGCAATTTTTATCTTTGCTTTGTTCCCCTGTGATATGCAGTGAAACCAGCAATGCAATTAGCATAGTAAGTTACATTCATTCTGCCCTTTGACTATTTATAAAGACTCTTTTTATGAGCCTAAAAAAGAAAAAAAAATAAGAAAGAAAATCAGCCACCCAAAATTTGAAGTGTCTTATACTTTACAATTCCTTGCTTTTCTTCTGATTGTGTGGAAGCCTGATAACACTAAGGAAATGGTATGTAAACAGACTTCACATATGTGTTACATGTTTGCAGTGAATTGATTTTGTCACAAAAGAAAGCAAGTTTTCATTGTAGTTTGAACTAGCTTCAATGCCATGAAAACCTCCAGGAGTTTCTTCCTAAAACTGTAATGTGAACAGAAATCTGCTTCTAAACCTCCAGAAGGATTATTGATTGGGACAGACTATATGCAAAGAGATTTCAGTTTAGATGAAACCAGCTTTTAATCTATATTACAATAATACTTCCATGTTGCATATATTGCCGGAAGAAGAAATAATACAAAGGCTGTTATTGAGACTGTGACATGAATAGGCAGCCCAGTACATTCATTATTTAACCATGACAAAAGAATGGCAAGAATCTGTCTTTTCTCTGAAATGAGAAGAAGAAGAGAAAGCCATGGCTGGCAAGTGTTAAGTGACACAAATGTCTTCAAAAACCTCTTCAGTGAAGAGGGCTGGCATTAACCCTCTGCCCCAGTGTGATTACAGAGGCTGGGTCACAGTTGCCCACTGCATTGTCTTGCTGTTTGCCCTTCAGAAGGTTCTGATCATTTCTCCTCTTGAGCACAAGGCATGAAGGGTTTTTTAATTGATTGCCCCAGACCATTGCTGATTTTTGAAAGCTGAGCTTCACTTTTTAGCTTGAACTTTTTAAAGTAACTTAGATTGCTGAACAAAATTCAGGCCCTTTTGCAAAACTGCAGTCCATTAAGCAATGGATGTCTGGTATAAACTTACAGGATAAAAGGTCTAACAAGGAAAAGATAACTTTTGAATACTGTTTTCCAGCAACTTCTGTTTTTAAATCACCCCTGTGTGTATTCTCTTAGAAGCAACTCATGGGAAGAAACAACCTCTAGGGAAGTGTCAGCAATAATGAACATACATTATATATAAATCTTGTTTTCCTAATATTTGAAGTTTTAACCTTCTGTATTTTAGAAATTGTGTCTCAGAATAGGTAGATGTTCTGTCCTGGGAAACACAGCTATTTTGTACCAAGTCTCTGAAGACAGAAGCAATTGCAGATAATGAGCTGGGTTATTTTTTGATTATTAAACTTCTGTTTTTCCACAGTATGGCCATCTTTGTTACCTGGCTGTGAGTCCCTTCTCCATCAGGAAATTCAGTAAACTCCCTAGGCATCCGTGACCTGGATATAAAGGTAATATAACTATGATGCAAATTTTTCTGAATATGCCTTTTTTTAGTGGCGCTCTGGAGTTTTCACAGAAGAAAGGGTGTGCATGTAGAGCAGCAAAGCTGCTGGTTTTATTTTTTGTGGTTGCTCATCTCTCTCAGTCACACAATTTTTAGTTTCAGCCACTGCAATTATTATCCTTTAGCAACAGAGTGTCTCTTTGGTGATATGTGCTACTGTACCTTAACAAAATAAAAATTCTATCCTCTGTCCACGTTGATGGAATGTTTATTGCCTTTGGCTGCACTGTTTATGACTTTATACCTCTGAGTCACTATGTATGTATCCAACCCACTGTGCCTCTGATGAAAATGTGTACATGAATTTGGATTTCGGAGATAACTTTAAATGCTATCTTGGTGTGATCTCATTTGAAATGGTCGCTACACATTTCTCCACTTGGCTGAAGAAACAACAGCAAAAGCTGTTGCTAATTTTGTTTTTAATTAATTGTGCAGCATGGATTTGTTGATGTGACATGGATAGGGGTCAGCTAAATAGATTTGCCTTGGGTTAGTAGAAGTTTGCCATCATCTCCTCTCTTTCTGGTGCATAAAATATTCCTTAACAATCTTAACTTCTCAAATGAGTGCATAAAATCCTCACAGTCAACCTGACAGGCTTTAACCAAGGTAGCCACTACCCTTTGTATTCATATGCTGTGCAACTCTCCTTACTGGTAAGAGGCCTCTGAAATACTTGGAAACAATTTTATGAATAAAAGTGTTTCAAGTGCTAAAATCCACTTTATATAAACTAAAATAATGGGGTTTGGACTTTTTATAAAACACTATATGCTCTACTTATCCCTGGAGTGGATTTCTTTTACTGTTATTGCTGTGATGTCACGTAATTAAGTCAGTTTACATTTTTATAGACGGAGGAGAATAGCTAAGAAACAGTCCTAAATTATTCATCAATAAGTTTCACCAAAAAAAAAAAAAAAGGCAAAAGGCAAGGATTTAAAATGTGCTCTCTGTTGTTTTTTTCTTCCTAAAACTAGATAATTTTACAATGTTATACTGAACAAATAAGTCTCTCTGTTCTTTCCCATGAGAGAACAAGAGACTTCATTTAACGCCTCATGTGTTATTGTGCTTATCTGCTGATTACCATATTGCTTTGATTTGTGTGGTAGATTGTAAACTCTTGTAGGATTATGGAAAGATTTCTTTCCCCAGGCTGAAGCAGTGAGATTTGCAGTACCATGAAGACAGAGATGAGTAGAGAAGAGGCAGATTGGTTATTATATCTCTACGTATTTTTTACCCACTGGTTTGTCTCATTTTTATCACTGCAGAATCAGCATGAAAGCCAAGTAAGTTAATACACCTCCACGACGTTCTTACAACACTAAGTTTCAACATCTCTTCATACCTTCACCCTGCTTATAGAAAATGTGAATTGCTGAAATGGCGTAGCCATAAAGAAAAGCAGGAGTAGGCATAGATGTACTTTAATTCACCTAGGTAAAATACTTCTTTTGATTAGGAATAGAAAATATATGAAGGAAAGTGCTGGTTTTCTAAACATCAGGTTTTTTTATGTACAAGTCTTTCTTTCTGATTTTGGATGGGCTTATCTGAATTTGCAAGACAATTTACTTGGCTTGTTAAGCTTAGTATTTCCTTGTAGAAAATTCAAGGAGAGGTAGTAATGAAGGAGGAACTTTAGACTAGAAAAAAAGGAAAAATTGTTTAGCTGTCCCATAAAGCCAAAAAATACAAATTTAGCTCCTATACCTCGGTGCTGTGCATGTAACTCAGACTAGAAAAACAGTTTCAATAGAAATAGTATAGAAATTTGAGACATGCAATGGAGATAATAAAGGATTTTCTGATATACTGGAAGCCTATGAAGAAACATGGGAATGGACAGCCAAGTAGTTGAGCAGTGACTCAATGAGCAGTGATAATGACTGGTGGCTGCTTTGAGGTCTGCATTCCTTCTCCCTTTCTCTGGGCAGTATTGGTGATGCATGAATCCAGTATGAGTGTATCCTGACTGTTAACAGCAGTGGTATGAAAAGGAGGCAAGACCAGACAGAAGATGTGGGCTCACTTTGCTGCTCTGCTTCTGGTTCCTGGGGGTCAGAGAAGTGCCTTTATCTCCAGTTTTAAGATATAAAAACAACTCCATTCTACTCATTTTCATCTGAGAGAAATGGACCTGGAATCCTGTGCGAACTTCTTGTAAACTGCATCCAAGATCAACTGAATTTCTGGAGAAAAGCTGAATGCTAGGTGAAAAGATGGGGAATACAGTCTAGGGATAAACAGCTTTCCCAATGCAAAGAAATTGACAGTACAGATTAAGAGGGAAGATTCATAAGATCTGCACTTTTCAGCACAGTTACAAATTATTTGGAAAAGCAAGTGCTTAACAAGGTGACAAAGTTTGCTGATACTACAGAATTCTTCAAAGTGACAGAAACTACCACTGACAACAAAAGGGTAAAATGAACTTGTGATTTTGAGTGGTCAGACGTTAGGGACCGAGTCTGGAGAGCTGGCCAGATAAACGACATGTACACCGATATGATTAAGCATCGTTCTCTCTTTATTGTTCAACTATGCAAGCTTATATCTACTTTTGCAAAGATTCACGCCCAGTCCCTCTAGACAGCCTCTAATCAGGGGGGAGCCGACCAGTGCATAACTTGCCAAGGACTCTCAGGGATGCCTCCAGCCAAGTGCTTTCCAGGCCTGCCTGCAGCCAGGGGCCTGTTCAGGGGCTTTTCCTCAGCAGCCCTGGGTTGTCCAATCTTTCCAGGGGTATCATATGCCCCTGTTCCATAAGGAATCCCTCTACACATCCCCCATTTCCTTTTGGGCAACCCAGGCCTGGTTGATAATTTTCGCAGCCCTGCTTTGAGGCAGGAAAAAATGCACCCAAATACTATTAAGCCTATTATAACTACAAATAGCAATCGGCAGCCTTCTACTACCAAGGTACGCAGCCATCCGGTGATACCCAGACCCTTAAGCCAATCTCCAATAGGGTCGTCTGTCTCCTGAAGGTTGTGCAGGCCCCTCTGGAGTTCAGAGAGGTGCTTCTGAATTGAGACAGAGTGGTCAGAAAGATTCATACAACACATACCTTGGAAATCTTCACAACTGTGGCCATAGGCTAATAGTAGAAAATCAATGGCTGCTCTATTTTGTAATACTGCATGCCTAACACTAGTAACATCTGTGCTTAGCTCGTCAAGCATCTCGAAGTTATGTTTAGTTCGTCTCTCGCCCAACAAGCAACTTTGTGTAATGTTGCGTGCACCCTAGCTGCTGAAGCACCAGGTAAAAACATGGATGCTAGCCAAATTGGACTACGACTCCAAAAGATGGACTCTTCAGTCCCTTCACATTTGAGCTCATGGATTGAACGCCACACCCTGGTTTCAGTGTGGTGGGTGATATTTAAGAGTTGATGCAGGTTTGGGTGGAACAGGGTGAGTTTCCTAAGTAGCATGGTCCCCCATGTGGGCTGGCGGGAACCCCATTCCATGTGCGGTCCCCTCATATTAAGAACGTACCACTGGGGAGGCGTTTCGGGGCTTGACCCGTGAGGTTGATTTGGTAGTAAATTGCTTCGGACTCGTCGTTTCTCAGAAACCAGTCTGCAAGAGGGTAGACAGTGGCCCAAAGGTGCCTATTAGCATTTAATTGACCGGTAGTGGGCGGCTCGAATGTCATGTAACCATCCCCAGTTTGGTTTCTGGAACCAAGTAGGTCTAACTCTTCGGGTGTCCCCATAGTGACATTGATGCTTTTCAAGAATGCAGCTTGCCAGCAGATATGCTGCTGTGCAGGCTTGAGTCCGATCAGCCCTGAACAATTGCCATTGCCTGTGGCATTCCCTATCAGTGAGCTGTTGTCTAGCATCCCTCAGAAGTCTTGCGGGTTAAAGTATGGGACCCCAATTAAGCAGG
>NW_008240221.1:10965640-10979150 GCF_000691975.1 Corvus brachyrhynchos
CTTCGCACTGGATCAGTCCTCGCCGTCGGGGCTGACGGAGGCAAGGGCTGCACCTCCTCTTGCGGGAAGGGAAGGGCTGTAGGCCCTATGCCCGGTTGTCCCAACTGGAACAGAGGAATTCTGGTGACCGTCTTGACCGGTGGGTCCACAGGACGCCACGGTGCTGATGGTGTGGTTTCGCGAGCCTTAGACTCCAGCGCGTCCTGACACATAGACAATTCAGCAAGCTTCTTCATTACTTCATGCATCATCTCTCAGTGCTTCTCCTCCTCTTGGGGCTGACCCCCAGCAGCCCTGGCTGGCTCTGCCTCTGTGGGCGACAAAGGTATAAATATTTTGGAAAGACATTTAGAATTATTATGGTTAGCTCAGTGCCAAGTGGTGCTCAGGGAAAGCTGAAGATCATAGGAACAACAAAGAAAGCATCAAGAACAGAATAGTTGACATAACTTTTCTTCTGTATAAAACCAGGACCAACTCATGGCCTGAATACTGTATGAAGTTCTGTCCTCCCTTTTTCAAACAGAGGAATTGTTGAAACAGACAAAGGCAGCAAGGATTAGATATGAAGTTTTTGTGTGAAGAGCAATTAGGCTATGATTATGGGTCTTCAGGGAGAAAAAATGACTGAGGGACAAAATTGTAGAGTATATCAAATAAAAAAAGTAGATGAACTGAAATGTTTTCTATTTACAATGTTTGAAGAACTGAGGGCCAGTCGAGGAAATTATCATGCTGCTAGCTTAAGGTAAAAGTAAGGAAGCACTTTTCTCACATAGCACATTTCAACTCTGGAATTCACCGTCAGAAGATTTTGTAGTGCCCAAAGTATAAATCAGATTTACAAAAGGTTTGGAAAATTAAGTGGAAAAAAAGATCATCCTATACAGTAGTAGTATTTTTTAAAAAAACAATCATATAAAAGAGGAATATTTCTTATCCTTCCTTTTTGAATGACCACAAACAGTAACTTTTACAGTAGGGAGATTGTTTGTTGAGTCTGATGAAACTTATTTTTGCCCAGTATGATATTAGGTATGTCATAGAACTGAACCCAATCCAGTGAAAGTGTTCTCTGACATTCAAAAGGAATTTTCATGACAGAAAAGTAAATGAAAAAAAAATCATTTAATCTACCTCCTTTAAAATAAGAAGGAAAGTCAATTATTATTATTTATGAGTGGACCAGAGGATCTTTCACACAGGGATGGAAAAAATCCTTATAATATAAGACAACAGAGGTGTGTTCTGGGATGTGTCTTTATGATATAAACTTAGTGTGGGATGACTCAGATCTGATTTGCATCTTATATGGCATTATATGAATTTAGAAGCATGGAAAAATCCAGTTCTGAGAGGTTTTTTTTTGCCTGGTAGCTGCCTGTTCGGTTGTAGCAGGTGTAGGACTGAAAATAATTTTAAATAGCACTTCCCTTCTCCCACTTCACATGGGAATAACTGCTGAACTGTTGGAGCAACAAGCATTTTTTTTCCCCTGGTAAATTGTAAAAGTACCCAAAGGTATCAGGCATGAAACACAGGAATGCTGCCCAGGCATTGTACAAGTTCCTGCAATGAAAATTTGGAGAGATGTTTAAAGATGTGCCTGAGGGAGGTGAGGGCTTGAGGGAGACAATGATTTTGTTTTGTCATTTTTACCTCAGCCTGAATCTCGTGTGTAGCATCAAGTTTCCTTCTCTTAGGGCTGAGCCTGCAACACATTCATGAGATGAGCTGGCATGCCCTGAGGTGGATCTGGAATGCTGGCCTGCTTCCTAAGGACTGCCAGAGCTACTGTGCTGAAATGCAAATTTTATGGACTAATGATTTTCCTGCTTTAGTGCCAGCATGTTTAAACACTCTTGATATTCTGGGTGCAAGTTAAGATGTCTGTGTAAATGTAAGTAATGTCTTTGCCCAAGTATTCTTTACCCCACAGGGTTAAAAAATAAGTGCATCAAAATTTGAGCTATTCTGGTGCCATGGTGGTGAAGTCATATAAAATATGGAACCCTGTAAAGTGTAAAATGTGTTAGATGTATAGAGTTAAGTGAAGCTGAAATGTCCCAATGCAAATTGTGATCTGAACTCTCTCTCAGGAGCCAGAGCTTTTGGGTCAGTTGATACTGTTCAAGGCTGTTTCCAAGCGAGTGCCTGTGCCTTTTTACAACACAAGCCTTGTTACACTTTGATTTCTTCCTCTCTCCTGCTCTGAATTATGTTACTTTTGTTGATATGAATTCACAGCCACTAGCCAATGACCATAAAAGCCATTCTATACCACATATTGACTTGAAAGATTTAGGTCCCCTGTATCAAAAGATGGCACTTTATCCACTCAGCCAGACCAGACCCTTGATTTTACGTTGCTGTTTTTCTCTCTGAGTTTCAGAAGTCCTTTTAATACTTCAGACCCCTGTCGGCGCTTTCATAAACTTTCCAAAGGGTGAACAGGAGTAGTTGTATTCCAGCTGCTGCTGAATCTGCTGTGTTTGTTCAGCCCTGAAATGATCTTTTAAGATGTGAAAATAAAATGTTTCACTAGTACTGAGCCATAAACGCAAAACTGACTGGGGATGCAATATGCCCAAAAAAAACTACCTATTAAGTATTAGAACCACCTTTTTTTTTTCCAGCTTCCTGCATAGAGGCCTGATTCTGGTTTAACCTGATTTTATTTTTCTTCTAGCAGAACAGGTAAAATAATATTAATCAATTTTTTTTTTTTTTTTAAGTTTTTGAGAAGATAATGGCCATTACTTTGGTCTTAACCACACTATGAAGCCTATAGTAAAGGCTTTTTCTTTTCTCTTAGGAAACAAGAAAACCTTATTTACTTAATACATAAATATTCCTTTGAATGCTCTAAATATTTTGACTCAAGTCACAAAGCTGCTTAAGTGTAAGATTGCAAACAGATTTTCTGATTACTTTTGTAGATATTTCCTCATTTTGCATTATTTATTTGAATGTGTGAAAAATTATATGCTTGTATTTATGCTGTAGAGACTTTCAGATTTTCTTAATAATGCAAGAAAATGAGGTGCCAGTAGAGAGAGCTCTAAAATTCAAGCCCTTAATGTTTAATGCTAATAGAACTCAGAGACTGTAATATAAACTCAGTAGAAAACATATAACTCCCAACATCTTTTTTTCACTGTCTTTCCCCTTACCAAGTAATTAGTAGTAGGTAAAAGCAAAACAAAACAAAAATTCACTCTTTAAATTAAATGTCCAACTCAGGCAACTATGGATCAAAGATCAGACTGCTATAGAAAGCTTCAAATACCGATAAGATTGTCTTTTTGGGCTATGCCATCCTCTCTGTGTGCCCCCTAGGTTTCTGTGTGGGTGGAATTTAAGTCCTGAATTGTCAGGTCTACATCAGACCCTAAAGCTGGACTACAGGGATAATTGGTTAGAGAACAGTGTTAATAATGCCAAAGTCATGGTTCTGATGCCCTTTATGGACCATTCACTTAAGAATTTGACTTCATGATCCTTGTCGATCCCTTCCAAATCAGAATATTCTGTGATCAGTAGGAATCCTGAGCTGGTTGCAGGACAGCTATGTAGAAGAATTTCAGTGTTGCTCTTCCATCAGCAAAAAGGAGGATAGTGTAACAGGTGTAAGTGCCTAGTAAGTAGTCATCTCTTGTCACCTCAACCAACCACCCTTAAGTACCTACCCTGCTTGCAGGCTTCATGTGTAGGTAGGTTCTATCATTTAGGCTGTTAAGGCACCTTCTATACTTTTAAAATACATAGTGCTTAAGTCTCAAGGCTGGATACTGCAGCTCCACTGACAGTTTCTCTCACAATATGAGATGGTGTAGACACCGAAATTAACCTTGGGCAAAGCTGTAAGTGTTTCTAACCATTTCTCAAGTCTGAATAATATGGACAGTTGAAATCTAGTGCCTATATCCTGCTACAGGTTAATATACTGATAGAGCTGTAGGCCATATAGGACTTGTCTCTTTAATTTTAATAATAAATCCATAGCCCATCAGGATGTTTAAAGTTGTCTGAATGTGTTTGGTTTAGATGTGAAGTTTCTTGTGGAAGAGTTGGCAAGGTCTTACTTCTAATATCCCTATCACTTAATTGGTACTGACTGGGTATAAATCCTATTCTGGGTTCCACAGCAAGCTTGTAGGACAAAAGTGTATTAAAAATGTGCTGAAGTGTTAACTGGTCCTATACTGCCTTCTGTCAACATTTAAGAAACTGCTCAGGTCTTGACTTCTGTGGGAGTACTGAAAGAATAATCTTGAATAGCTCTTTTCTTTTTAAAGGTCTCCCCTAGTTGGCAAATGGCACCATAACCCAGGAGAAATATATGACAGACATGTTATTTCTGTGGGAATTATGAGAGTTTTCAGAGTTGGTAGCAATTCTAAATATTATATAGAACAGCTAAATATATTTGTAGAAATACTTCTATGCCAGAGAGGGAAAGTGTGGGGTTTTGTTTCTTTTCTTTTCCCTTCAGAAACTGAGATTTCTGGAATTAGCATAAGTTTACTTTAAATGATAGAAAAATTTAATATCTGCTAGTCCAGAACAGAAATTCATCTGATAAATCAAGAAAGAACAGCATTATTGGGTGTGGCTTTATTTACTTGAATGTTGGGAAGATTGTATTGCAAATTCAATAGATGTTTGAATAGTGCTACTGCTACAGGAAAAACTGCAAGAGTAGTGTGTGTGTGTATGGTTTTGACATTTTTGGTGATTCATTTGATGACACTTACTTCAGCTGCTTCCTTTAAGGAAAGGAAATGAAATCTTGAGATTTCAGTGAGGATCAATTCAGCAGGGTTTAGTCCATTTCCCTGCACTTCATGTCATCCCATGCTATTTTAGTGTTTTCACTTTCCTTTAGAATTTTCTCTTATTTTTTAGCATTTCATTTCATCAATTTCTTCTCCTGTCTCTTCGTTTCACTTTGTACCCTGATTCCGGGATTTCAAGGATTATAATTTTGGCAAGGTTTGGTGCATTTCACTTCAGAAAAAGAATAGCCCGCTGCCCAAAGATTGCTCCCTGCACACCTTTCCTCTTGACACCACCCAAGTGCTGGGACTCTCTGCAAAAGGCTGCTTTTACTGCTCCACTTAGGGTTATTTATAGGCTTGGGGTTAGGCTTGAAATAACCGCAATGCCTAGAGTTTCAGGAACACTGCAGCTACATACATATGGCATGCCGAGGGGAGCACGGCACTGCTCCAGCATTGCTCCCTCCACATCTTTCTGCTTCGCACCAGCCTCAGCAAATGCATCTTTTTTGTTACACTTAGGATTAGGGTTTAGAAAACCACAAAGCCCAGAGCTCCAGGCACACTGCAACTACAAAGGGCATGCCAAGGAGAGTACGGCACTGTCCCAGTATTGCTCCCTCCACACCTTGCTGCTTCGCATCACCCATGTGCTTGGCACCTTAGCAATATTGTGCTTTTTACTGCTCTGCTTAGGGTTAGGTTTAGGCTTAAGGTTAGGCTTTAGAAAACCACGAAGCCCAGACCTCCAGGGACATTGAAACTACGAAAGCCATGCAAAAGGGGAGCACTTCATGTCATCTCCTTACATTTGATTACAATTGCTTAATTTCTGAATTTTCTTTCATTTCTTTAAATTGAATTTAATGTCATTATAAGTCCACCCCAGTCAGTTTATTTCACTTTGTTCTCTGAGTTTAAGATTTCATTTCCTTTCATGAAATGGCATAAATACATACTGAATTTTTCACCTGTCTGCTGTGCAGGAGTTTTAAAGGTCTTCACATTTCCCTGTACCCCTGTGCCCAAATGCACTAACATGACATAGAGCTGGAAGCAGTCACATTCATATCCTGATAATATCAGCTCAGCAGTTTCCAAGTATAATTCAGGTAGCTTTAGACACTAAAGAAATTTTGTTTCACTTTGCTGGTAATGCCAGTCTGTGTGAGATGGGCTTCCTAGACCAAGTCATACTTGGATAACTGTTCAGGATTTCATTCCCTTTGCATTTTGAATTGTCCTCCACATCTGATCACTTCTGTGTCACATAGTTCTTGGTCTTATACTAAATGAAATTATTTTCTAATGGCCTGAGCAATGATGTGTCATCCTTTATCATCCTCCCTCCCTAGCTGCTTGGCCATCACTTTCTGAGGTACAATGAATGAATGAAAATTTGTGTTTTCTAAACCCTGTGGGGTCTAGAACATACTGCACTGCAGGAATACCCAATCTCATTGTACAGGTAATCTGGCACTTCTTCAACCAAGAAGTTTTCAGTGCAATTTTCTGAGGAACTTATTCAGAGTATCTAATGTTAGACAAACACACTGTAATGGGCAGGGTATGATTGGTGGAAGGTCCAATGCCATTAACAGAGGCTCCCTGTAAGGTCTGTGGCTGGGTAATGTTCATTGAAATGTGTGTCATAGCCAATCTTACAGATCAAATCCTTTCCAGCCTGCTGGTTTTCTTTGAAGACAATGGACAGTGACTGGCAAAGGATATATACAACCCTGAATACCTCATCCTACCACAGCTACAAACCTGTGTGGCTTCTGCTCTTACCAAGAGCTGCAGTGGGAGTGCTCAGGTGGCAGCTACACCTGGAGACCTGCAAACAGGCTTTTTCAGTAGCTGTACCTGTTTAGGCAATTAAGTGCCTGAGATGGAAGCTCTGATGAAAATCAGAGGGATGTTAGATCTGAATGTCTGCAAATGAAGGTGAGTACAAGGATAGGTTTTAAAGAGCTCCTGCAGATGTCTTGGATACTGTTCCAAAGCCCTTTTGAAGAGTCTTATGTGAAGTTTGTTCCTGAATTTTCAAGCATGTCTTCTGTATTTCATTACCTTCTGATATTGTTAATAGATAATTCTGAGGGCTTTGAATATACCAGTAGAAGAAATTTCCTTAAAAAAAACCCAGAGAATATTTCTTTTCTAAGGAAAATCTCTGTCCCAATTGTTTGTCTGTTAGAAAGAAATCCCTTACAAAAATTAAACTTCACAGTGAGACTCTTGGAAATCCAGCAGAGAGGTTGGAAATCATCTCCTAGTGGAACTTACAACAGAACAGATACTACATGGATTTTATTTTCTAGTGATGAATAAGAGGTTAGGTATCCTAAAACACCAGCAGTACATTTTCTAACATGCAGTGAAAGAGAGTCTGTTACCAGAAGTCTTACGATTCTGCTTTACATCCAAACTTTTATTAGCTTTTAACACTCAGGACAGAATGTTAATTAATACTTGGTCTCACAGGGCCCTGGTTAAACCTAAAAAACTACAGGAAGCTGTTCAATTTAGGTGCATTGACAGTTTCTGTAAAAAGAAAAAATATCCCCAAAACCCAGATGAACATTATCGTACGTTTCTTAGAGATTTGTCGGCAAAGTTAGCTTTCATGCTAGCCAGCTGAGGGCTTGGGTTTCTGTGTAAAAAGAATAGCTCAGCTATGTCTTGAGGCTAATACTGAAAAGGTCATGGGATTCTCTTTCATGAAAGGAATGAAAGTAAGCTGAAAAGTACAGGAAAACATAACGTTCACTATAAATGATAGAACTGATTTAGTTCTATGCATTTCTCCGTGTATAGAAAAATGACATTGAAATACATTTGTATTTAGATTTAGGGAGCAACTTACCTCCTGCCTCTTCACCAGTTTATTATTTATTTCCAAACCTTATTATTTTAAAATGCTGTGGCACCCAAAATATGCTAGACTATTTCTAAACACAATCACATAATGGATTTTTCCTATGATGAGCAAAGCAGCCATTTGAAGTTCATTCATTGAGACCCTTTGGCCTTTAGAGCATTTAGTGAAGGGTTTGTTTTGTTTATTTTACAGTTCAGTGGAATGGAAAACAATTTTTCTTAAGCATTACTGGAGGCCATCAAACCGCGAGAAGGAATAATTTTTCTGCTGCTGCATGTTCAGCAGAATTTAAAGGTGTCTATTAAAAAAACCAAACATGTGTAGTGATAAACCTAGATTTCCCCCCTTTTTCAAAAAAGTATAATTATACTCATCAGACATAATGATCTGCTATTTTCCCCATCTTGCTATTGCTTAGAGTGTAATGAGAAAAGTTTGCTGATGCTGGGTGCATTTGATTATTCCCCATTTCTTCTTGATTATTTCCTACACAGAAAGAAAATAGAAAACCCCACCCCGGAAAAAAACCAAAAAACAAACCAAAAAATCCCCCCAAAGGCAAAACAACAAACCACAACCAAATTAAATTGTTTACTTATTCATGAAATGTGATTTGGATGTGCAGTTTTTACATGGATAAAAAGGTAATTGAAAATACACTTTTCTCAGCCTGTTGTCACAGAACTATTTAGATTCATCTTTTGATTACTTGGAGAGGCAATAGGAGGTCCTGTTTTCACTCCTTGTTTTGTGTTTTTCAAAAATTAATTTTCAAAAGACATTACATGTATTATTAAGTGGAGGCAGGAAATAGATAAATAAAATTGTTTGAACAATAATGGAGTAAACTGAGAAATCAAGTGATTGATGATACTGAGATTTAGGTCCTGCAAGTTGAAAACCTGGAGCCTAAACTCCTGTTGAAGTCAGCAGCAAAAGTCTACCTGCACACCAAATGAAAGTTACAGTTTCTTCTTAAGAAGACACTTCTATGAAGTTATTTTGACTTTACAACCATGTAGAAACAATCTGCATCTAAATTCAAGTTGCATTTAAAATAGCAGCCTTAAGAAGCAGCTTGTAGAGCTGAACTCTTGTCTGTCCTGGATACATTCAAGGAGGTAAATGGTATTTGACCCTAAATGAGGTTTGGGAAAGAACTCTGGAAAACACCTAAACTTGTTGGGTTTTCTTTACTGTGGTGCACAGCAGTACAGTCCCACTCAATACTGGCAGGACTTGATATTCAGGTATCCCTTTCAGAGTCTAAAATGTTAATGTCTGTCCCCAGCAGAATGACTCAGGCAAGGCCAGTTAGGATCTCAGTAGCCTTTTTTCTGCCAAAGGTAGCTTGGCGCTTATCCTGGACGCTCAGACATGCCATGACCACGACAAGCTGAACAGCCTTCATTTCTTGGAAAGCAGAGATGTTATTCCTTGCACAAGGCAAAAGAATATTTGGTCTGTAGGCAAAACAGTGGATTGAAACCCTCTTGACCCTTTTCCCAGGAGTATATCATAACCATGCAGGTACTGAATAACCACTGGGCTCCCTGCTGTATTTGCTCCTTCCTAACACCTTGTTAGAACTGGAAACCTTCAGTCAGGCTTCCTCCTGCTTTCTCTTCTTTGGTCCCATGACCCTGTTGTTGCTGGACCAGCTCCCTAAGCACTTTTTACAAACTCTAACCCTTGGGTTTTAGAATAGAATCGAATAGAAAAGCATCTTTCAGTTGGAAGGTACCTACAATAGCCATCTAGTTCAACTGCCTGACCATGTCAGGGTTGACCAAAAGTTAAAGCCTGTTAAGGGCATTGTCTTAATGCCTCCTAAGCATTGACAGGCTTGTGGCATCGACTACTTCTCTAAGAAGCCCCTTCCAGCATTTCACCACCCTCTTAGTAAAGAAATGCTTCCTAATGTCCAGTCTAAAACTCCCCTGGTGCAGCTTTGAACCATTCTTGCACATCCTATGTCAGGATATCAGGGAGTAGAGCTCAGCACATCCCTCTCTACTTCCCCTCCTCAGGAAGCTGTAAGAGGTTGATGAGTTTGCACCTCAGCCTCCTTTTCTCCAAAACAGACAAACCTAGACTTCTTAGCTTTTCCTCACAGGTAATGCTGATTTCAATTCTAGCACTTGACAAAACCAAAGTTTTTTAAAGTCCATTCCCAAACCTCCTTAGGGGTCATGACTGGAAATTTGCTGTAATTTATTTTTTTTATGATAAGGGCAGATTTAATGTTTGCTACAATGGATGTTACATTTTAGGTGACATTGGGTATTTTTTGGTTAGTGATAGTCAATTTTGTTTAGTGGAAGATTTCAAGACAAAGAAGTGAAATCAGTATTCAGTTTCTCTTAATAGTTAAGTGCTTTAAAACTTGCATTTGCAATAGTGAAAAAAGAAAAAACCCAATGCCCTGTTCATTTTGGCTATAATACACGTAGCATTTTTCCATTTGTTTGTTTATTTTTATGTTGAAGACAGCTGCTTTTAACGATGCATAAAGTGACATTTTCAGACTGTGGAACTCATTCCCTGCAGCATTAACTGTCTGTGACTGTTCAAAGGTGACTTTGTATTGGCTGAGGTTAGCTTTTTGCTACTCTGTAGCCTAATATTTCCTATTTAAAGTCATAATTTTCTTTCCCTTGGATTCTTACTTTCTATTTTAAGCCCTTATAATGTATTTTACCTTTTTATTTTCTCTTTTCTGAGCATGATTTGGTGTTAAATAGAGTTTTCTGGTGCTTCTAGAGCTTTTTAGGAGATCAGTTAGATACCTGGATTTCATATTGGAAGGTCATTCTCAGTGAGATGAATCTTCTCTGATTTAAGGCATCTATAATGGAATAGTCAAACTTCAAACCGTCGCTGTAGAGTCCCTCCATAGTTAATGAGAGAAATAAGTATCTGCAAAGGGCAATCCATGTGACCTGACACATGTATCTGTCTATGGATGAAAACAATTGTCTCCTAGAGGTGCCTATTTCACTTTACTGACAATGTAGAATTATGCCACTAACTCTGGCACCATTGCCAAGGCAGATGAATTTCACTTGGTCTATCTAGGCTACAAATTTATTTTTTTTTACTGTGCATCTGAGAAATTTGACTTTACACTCATTTGCTATCTGTGCACATTTTTATTGCCTTTATGATATTCTTTTGCAAGTGAAGGCTAAAGTTAAGTACTCAGCTGGGTTTCCTGCTTCCTTTGAATAGTGAAAGCCATTATTTCTAAGCACTTATTTGAAGAAATGAAAAGTGAAAGATGAATGATACCGTAAGTTATATCTTAAGTTAGAAGACATTATCAAAGCTGTGATTTTTAGTAGACATCCAAGAGCTTTATTTCATGGGCTTTAGTTCAATTTCCAATTAATAATTTTTCTTCCTACCTTCTCCACTTTCTTATTACTATACATAAAAAGACGTGTTAAAATGAAGGAGAAGGTTGCTTCCTGGTATGGCCAACCAGGCACTCTCATCCTGCCCTTGGGAACCTTGCTGGAAGGCTCAATAACCTGAAACCTGAAAATCTGCAATCAAAGTTTAATATATTTACCTGAAACAGTCATGATTGGCAGGGCAAAAGCAGAGTGAGGAAAAATTAGAGCAGGATGCTGAAGTCAGCACACTGTTTATATTTCTCTGAAGAAAGGGATAACAGAGTTCAGTGACCTTTGATTTCCTTCCACAGGCTTTGCTGACATAGCTTTTCCCTTGCTTGCCTTGCCTTCCCTGCCCTTCCCTATCCTTCCTTGCCCTTTGCCTGTCCTTCCCTTCCCCTGTCTTGCCCTGCCCTTGAGGAGATTACTGTCTTTAGACCTGATAACCCTGCATGCAGCATCAGTCATAGGGTTTCCCTGCTCCTTCACCTTCTCCCAGTAGCAAAAAGCCCTTTAAAAGGCCAGATGTATCGATAGCAAAGAGATCTAAAGGAAGAAAGTGAAGCTAAGAGGATAATTAAAATAGCAAACCCTAGCTAACAAGATAATGACACTTTCAGCAGGGATCGATGGTACAGTCATGATAATCATATTACATAGCACCTTTCATCCTGGAGGGTGTCAAAATGCTTTGTATATTCAGCACACTAGTACAAGGAATTGTTAGTCTACGACTCACACAAAACCGCCCATGGGTTTGCATCTGCCAGCTGCACTGCAGGAAACATCAGCACTCAAAAGGTGAAGCGTGGGTAGGTAGAAAATCTATCTGCTAAAAACTAAGAGCACACAGAGCATTAAGCCTGCTTACAACTGCTGGAAAGATCAGACCTCACTGTGTTCAGAGGTAAAGTGCCTCTTTTCGAAGGGCGTTGGTGCCAGTAGCCAGGTCCAGTGCGTGTAAAGAAGGGATGTATGGCCAAGAGGGATTTTGCTGTTATTTATATCGCATTTGCCAAAGAGCATTCACTGCAAAGATAAAAGTCCAGAATGTTAGCTGGAAATGAGAACTTTTAACCTACCCAAATGGAAGGTTAAATAGAGGAGCATGAACTCTGAAAAAGAATGGATTCCAGATTTCTTTCCTACGTGAAAAATTAGGTAGTTTTTTTCTCCAGAAGAGTTGCCACAAGAGATGTCAAAATATATTTTCGTCAGTTAGTTCAATTCAGTGTAGAATGTTCATCTTAATTGTATTTGTCTCAGCATCTTCCCAACTTTTGCTTCTTTTTCCTGTCATTTTTCATGCATTAAGCATATTGATGTATTTTTGGCACTGTCTCAGCCAGAAGATTACCTCTTGCCATTGCAAGGCCTTCTTGCTTATTATCCAGCTGCTGTTGAGCTTCATGTTTTATCTTTCCAAGAAATTTAATTAGTACCTAGGTCTATCTAACTATCCTCATCCTCAAGATTCTTAGCACAAGGCAGATGAAGGCTCAAACTACAGATACATTACTCCAGCTCAACAGGTTATGGATGGCCAGCTGAGCTGTGGTAGCTCTCATAGATCTCAAAGTTAAACCTTGGCAAAGGGCAAGGGAATGTAACTTAGTCCTCTTTCAACATGGCATAGATGGAGTTGAATTGACATATATTTTTCCAGTTTAAAAGTGTCTACAATTGTCTTTACTCATTTGCCAACTCATGTTTGAACTGAAGAAACTTTACCAGAATTTTAAGCTATCTTGGGTGGTATGCTTCTTGTTTTTTCTCTACTAGCAAAGAATACATAATGATCACATAGCATTTTAAAAACTTTGCTAAGCAGGCATTGTATCATTACAGAGTTTTGTGCTGACTTTTAAAAGGCTACACGAATCTGTGTGTGCCAAAGTGATGCTCACTAAGGAGCTGTTTGAAGACCTGAAATAATTTTTTGTCTAAAAACTGGATATTGGTTATGGCCAGGATGAATCTAAAAATGGCAATGCCCCTGTAGTGGGACAGATTGGAACAAAACAGATGTTGAAATGTTGTGTTTATAAAATGCTTGGTTATAATATAATCTTTCATAGTTGGAGGTAGCTGTAGCACCTGACATTGTTTTCTTGAGTGTACTTCTCCTCTTAGGCTGTTGTCAGCTGGGAAAAGAAGGGAGCCAGATGAAGGACAAAATAATACACAGGTTCTCTGTTCAGCAGGGAATTCCAAAGCCTTTTGCTGACATGTGAAAGTCTGTAGTGGGCTTCAGTTCAAGCTCTGAATGGTCTGTGCTGACATCTTTAGCTCATGGCATTTGCTGCTGCCTTCGTGCTGTCTATGATGTCTCTGATAGGATATACTTTGCTACAGCTGGCTTAGGTGCAAAACTGCCATAGGCAAAGCTTTCTGTCTTTCCTTGGCTGTGCCATTTCATTGTGTGTCTCATCAAAATCAGAAATACA
>NW_008240221.1:10979231-10986935 GCF_000691975.1 Corvus brachyrhynchos
CATGCTCTGCAAATCAAAGGTATAGAAGCAATCGCTTGCCCAGAGCTCTGCTTGTGCCCCCACACAGATCACAGCTCACAACAGAGGGTCTCATTTGTTCTGTTTTTGCCTCTTCAAGATCAGAAGAGGTTTAAATACCTACCTACTGCTAAAGCTCGTTATTTTCTGCCTGAATCCTAAGAAGGGGTGGGGTATGGGGAATGCAAAAATATATTCTAAAGCATAATTAAATGCAAGACTCAGGGATTTGGATATGATTTGATTAAATCAGAGTCCTTTTCTAATACAAGTCAATGTTACACTAAGAGTCCTATTTAAGAGAATTTTCAATGCCAGTTTAAGAAAATGTGCTCTGTATTCTTTGAAATAATGTATTAACTGAAAATGCTGATCTTCACATATATTCAGTAGGGTGGATCCTTAGCTGAAATATATCCATGTCGTTTCAATCTCTGGTGTAATTACATCAATGAATGTCATCTAAGGAATGGGCGTATAAGAGAAGCATGGGACTTTACTAATAGGCACATAATGTTGCTCATGCTCTGATCATCACTGAATGAATTCAGCTGACACTCTGAACTAGGATAAAACTTTTGGGCTTTAAAAAAAAAAAGGAAAAAGAATACATGAAGGTAAACTTTTCTGCATTCATTACACTGCATTATATGAGCACATTAATGGAAAACCAGAGGGAGATATCTGCTATTATCTCTCCTGCCAGTGAATTTAATAATGAGAGGTAGTTGTTAGACTATGTTAATTCTAATGTTAAACTTCCAAGAAGGGTGAACTTATGTTTTTCAGTAATCAGTGACCTATACTGAGCTGTGTATATAAAAAACCACCAAAAAACCTAGCCCTAAACATTACAAAAAGGACATGAGACTATATGAAGATTTTATCTGGCTGAACCAAACACTTGGGGGTTCTATTTATGCTAAAATGTGACACACCATACATGGACTGGATAATGGGAGCTGTTAAATGATAGTGCTGGATGAGCGACCTATGGGATTTTGAAGGCTGTTTGAAGCTTAGGCATGGTGGATATGTCATTGGCAGGCATTATCGAGCAGTAATAAATGGTGCTCATCTCTTCCCTATTGTGATGATCTCTGTGCTTTCATGAGGAGCTGGCAAGCAAGAAAAAATCTTCCATCCACTCATTTACTGACATGGGCTTGAAAAAGAAATATGCCATTTTGTTAGCATTCATCCAGCCAGTGGCTGCAACCAACACCAGGACATTTGTATCAGTTGCATTAACAGAAAACCCACAGGGACTCCTCCGTGCCTTTCATTTTTTATGGGGTACGTTCTGGGCCTCTGACTCTTCCATTTGGCCTAGAAAATTCACAACAGAGTCTTGAAGACAGGTGAATGGGCACGTGTTGGCTGGGACATCCACAGGCGTGCCGAGCTCCTCCTGGCATGTGCCCATTTGGCATTTGGTTCAGCTCTCCTATGGGGACAGTGCCTGGAGCTCACATCCCCAGAGCACAGCTCTCAGCCTCACCCACTCACCAGGGCCTCCTCCTGCCACCCCCCAAGCTCAGTGGTTCTCCCATAGCTGGGGAGCTGTGCAGAGACATATCATGGCCCTTTCTCCATCGTGTGACTAGACAAATTCCATCTTTTCTTGCATTCTTCCACTCCTCTATTTTTCCTTGTATCACTCAGTAAGGTGAGGTCTCAGGTGAGATGCATTTATGCCATACACTGTCACAGGTTTCTAGCTCAACCATCAAAATGCATTATTCTTTCCTCAAGCTCATTCAAGGTCCATATTTAATCATAGGAAAGCACGGGAATAAATATGAAGGTCTGGAGTTTGGAGTTCGTATTAAAACTATAAAAAGTTTGGAGGTGCTATTTAAGAAATGCACGTCATGATAAACTGGTATCAAACATAGTATCTGTTCCTATGAACCTGAAGCCTGCAACTTCCTTGTCTCAGTCTGTGAAGAATGTGTACCTTAAAAGAAACAAAGTATGTGAATAAAAAACGCAGAACTTTTTTTTTTTTTAAAGTTTATATTCATCAGCGAGACAGAACAAGGTGAAGGACAAGGAGTAAGTGTATGGAAAAAAAAGAAAATTTGACAAAGTAAATGCCTTTGCAGTTCACTGGATTTATTTCTGACTTTGGAAGCAAGATCATCTGCTATCATTGCTGACACCATTAAGATTAATTCAAAATATTCTGGCACTTGTCTTCATTGTTTTGAAATCTTTAGATGATCCTGTGAGAGGCTACATCAATCAGAAAGACAATAATTTCCTTTTCTGTAAATACCTAACATTTTAGTAATATTACCTTGTCATATTTTAATCTATATGAGGTGTTTTTGTTTAACTTTATTTTGTTTTGTTTTGTTTTTTTTCCTTTGAAACACATTCTGCCTGGTTTGCAAAGCTATAGGGCTGCAGAGACAAGGGAAATGTTTATCAGTTGTCTAAGTGCAATAGATAAATTCTCACTTCTGCATTTTGGAGGTATTTTTTATAATGCTGTGGTGTGTGTTATTACTGTTGCTCTGATGACAGTGACAGTAGAAGCTCTTGGGAACATTCAGCAATCTTTACTCGAGACACAATAGTAAGAGAATATTAAGATAAAGCAAATTTTCCAGATTCAAAAACAGGTAAGTAGCAGAGTTAAAAAAAACCCCTCAAATTTAAAAAAAATCAAAATCAAACTCTAATACATTGTATAATAGTGTAAACAATGTGCTAAGTTATTTAAAAATTTGTCATATTTGAATCTTTCTAAATTATATTGTTCTAATCTTGACTGACAGAAAAACTTGGAAACATGTTAATGGAAAAACAAAGATAGCACAGATGTGGCAATTGTAACTTGGTACCAGTAAGACCTTATTCTGTTTGTACATATAGGAAGATACTGAGTGAGCAAAGCAAAATCTCATTCAGAAGTCCCTTAGGATGATAGAACTTTTTAAGCATTAAAACACTTGAATATAAACTGAGGACAAGTACCAGTGCTCAAAAATGGAAAGCACTACACAGTTTTTTCATACACAAAGGGCAAAAAGTATTCCATGCTAATTCTAATACACATGAAGGAAAATAAAAAACAAATTATGCATATGAAATCCAAAGGGCAGATATTCAGTTGCTGCATTTCCTTTACTGAGATTGAATTATCTAATACTTCTGAACATCCTGACCCTCAAATGTTAAAATAGATACCAATCTCCTGTTTTATGAACAGTAACTTCTGTTGACAAAACCCCATTGGTTTTAATTTGTAGATATATTTGCATTCTTCATCTTCGATTTTTTCCATCCAGCTGCTTCTCTGTGATATGTGATATAAAAAGACTGAAGATTTTTAAATTGCTCCTACCTTTCACAAGCAATGCAGCTATTTCCTATCCATGTGGATAAAACATTTTAGTAGAAAATTAGGTTGAATTCTGATACTGGGTAGGTTTCCAATTTTTTAACCCTATATTCAAACAAACAAACAAAAATTTAAAAAATACTGACAGAAAAGTCAGAATCTTTGTAGGATGGGGATTGTCTTCTATTCCAACTTGTAGTTTCAAATAAATTGAAACTTAGATGGGACTAGACATATTTTTGTGTATTTTTGTATGTTTCTACACATTCATGTGTTAATTTAAATTCTGTAATTTTTGGCTGTAGGTGGTTCTTCCAGAGAGTCAAAACACTGCAACAGAAATTCTGGAGACATTTGGGGAAGATATCCCATACTTGAGAAACTATTCCATGAAGCTATTCAGTGTAAAACTATTGAAATCTGCCTGTCTCTCCCATCCTTAGAATTCAAGCCATGATCTACTAGATCACTGGATGATGAAAATAAATATGTTAGCAGTTAACACAGAAAACTTTGCAATTTTCCCCTCCTAAGGGAACATAATGATCTATATTCATGATAAGGAAGAAGTCTGGAGGAAATCCATGGTAATATTAATTATTTTAAAATGTGCTTAGAGAGATATCACTAGTTTAATATTGTATGCCATCTGGATCCAGGTACTCTGTTTAATAATGTATACCATCTGGATCCAGATTAACTACTTGAGAGAATGTTTATGGTTATGAACTGCACCTTCCCTATAAGATTTACAGAGTCTATTACTTCAGTTTCATGATACTGTAAAATAATCAGTTTCCAACTAAAAAGTACAGGCCATAGCTGAATCTGTATGAAGTCAATGCAAATTCTCAATGAACTCTGGATCATGTCCCCTGGTCAGACCTTAAAGTGGGGTAAAGATGCTTTCAATCACCGATGACTCACAACGCTAAAAGAAAGAGTTTTTCCTTTTCTGCTGCGCAGCTCTGAATGCCATTGACAGCCAGCCCTGCAGAGAGATGGAAACAGAATGCAATCAGACTTCCAAATCTTCCCTTAATGTAGTGTCTTTCTTTGGAGCTTTTCCCTGTAGGGTACCTCTCAGATGGGGATAAGTAATGCTGTTAGTACATAATCCAATCACTGAATGCAGATTGCTTCTAGACAATCCTGAGCAGCAGATTTGTACTTTTTTTTTACTTTATAAAGAAAGTAGCTTTTCTGAAGGAAAATGAAAAAAGGATGCTGCTTAGGAGTTATTAACAATATAAATAAGTCTTGTTATGTACTCTCGACATACAATAAAATTGGAAGCTTAGTTTACCATAAAATATCAGAAACCAAAGTAAAAAAAAAAAAAAGAAATGTTTTAGTTTTCAGAATAGGATTCCAGTTGGCATTGTGCTGTCAGCCAGGGATGTATGCTTCTTCTTATTCCCGGACTGATCCCATCTCTGGGATTGCCAAGGTGGAGGGTTGCATTCTAGATCTTTCATTGCCATTGACGTGCTCTCTCCCTTTTGTCTCTAGCACTGTGCTTAAGATGTTAATGGTAGTGTGCTCTGCAGACCCTGGGACTGGACTAAGCCTTTCTAGATGTGATTCCTATTTCCAGCCCTGCATCTAACATGTTATTGAATTCGTGTCATCTTCCCTACTTCCATCTCCCTCCCATCATGCCTTTGTCTCCTCTGTTTTGACTGCAGACTTTTTGGGCATGGGATTTTACCTCCCTTTTTAGTATATAAAGCTTAGTACTCTGGATGACTGAACACATCTAGAGACCATGTAACAAGCAGAAAATCATGGAATGGTTTCTCCACCCACCCAATTTAAGCATCTAAATTTGACCTACTAAAAACAATTATTGAAGTTCTCTGTAGAGTGAGTAGAGACAAATGGTCTCAAGAACAATCTGGCCTAGTGGAAGGAGTCCTGCCCATGGCAGGCCATTGGAACTAGATGATCTTCAAGGTCCCTTCCAACTCAAACCATTCTGTGATTCTCTTAAGATTAATGCCCTTCAGGTATCTCAATTAGGACCACAGTATCTAGCTTTCCATACTACCAGAAACAGCTGCCCCTACCATTAAAACTGTATAATTTGTAGCCCTCCCATATATAGGAATACATTAGAAAATATGTATGGTGTTCCAGAAGAACTGAGTCACTCAGATACTGTGAGAAATGCACGGTTTCCTTAAAATCTGTCAGGATTCTTTCAAAATGGGACATTAGCACTTCCCAGGTCTAAGCTGGTTTGTTTATAAATGGGTTTTACCATCTGCTAATATAGCAATGGGAAACAAAGACAACACACCCCCTTGTATGTCCAAAGAAGATCCCTTTAATGACAAAAAAAAAAAAAAAAAAATCACCCCCTTTTTATTCTCTTAATCTCAACCAAACACAACGGAAACCAAACCGAATTTAACAGCAGAAGGGTGCCCATTGGCTGGCACAAGCTGCCGTGCTGCTGTCCACGCGTCCTATCACCCAATCAGCTTCCTGCTCATTGCTGGGCACGTGTTCCTCCAGCCAATCACAGTCTCACTTCCACCTGTCACTCAACCTACTCTCTCCTCAACCAACTTCCAACCATCCCGCCCCCAGCTGGGCCTTGCCCACAGGGCCTTCTGGTGAGCATAAGCCTCAACCACTTTAACAAATATAACCCCATATTCCACATGCTAATGCTTCTAACAAAATGAAATTTTCAGGTGTCCTGTAATTCTAAAACAGCTGTCTGAAGTGAAAAATATTAGAAAGAGGTATGGAAATGACATTATTTAAAGCTCTTGAATAATTTTTAATGATTGAAAATATTTTATATGACCATAATCTTACCTTTTTTAATGAGTATTTTTCACGTGAAGTTCTTTGTCAATCTCACCAGAATCCAGATTCAGATTTATACCCAGACCATCTTCTGTCTTTTGTAGTAATTAGGGGATTGTCAACAAATTTTAAAAATTATGGTGAAAGTGTGTGAAAGATTGACTTCAGCAAAAGTAAAAATTAAAAAAAAAACCACTAGCAAAATGTAGTAAAAAAATACATTGTCAGTCTTTTTTGTGCTATTATTAATTACTCTAAGTTTATTGGACTGCTTAAAAAATACTGGGACTCTGTTACCTGTGGTAGTTGCTACAAAACCTGAGGTGGGAAAGCTTATTGGTTTTGAAAAGTAATTAGAACAAGAAGTAAAGTCTGAAAAAAAAAAAAAAAACGAAATAAGAGAGAGATGAAAAAATTTGTTTAGGGCCACAGGAGAAGAGATCTCAACAAGCCCAATGATTTCTGACCTGGGATTAGTCTGTGAGTACTAAACCAGGTGTTTTTCTCTGCCTGTTAGATTATCAGTTGCTTTTAGTGCTGGTAGGGAGAGGTCCAGTTTCCTAGGAATGTATTCTGCCATCTCTTCCACTAGTGCCACTCAAGCACCTTTCCTTTTAAGAAAACTGATTGATGACTGAGCAATGGAAGAGAACCTGACCTACCGCTTCTTCCCTTGCACATTACAATGTAATATAGTTAAGAAAATCAATTTTTGGCTGATTTTGTTAGGCTGGGATAAGTCAGATGCAAAACCAGAAAACAAAGTGTGCTGTCTGTATTCCAGGCTAACAATTTCCACCATCTCATACAGGATAGAGCTACTTACACATTTCATTTATATGGAGTCGGTGCTTAATGGAGGTGAGCAGGTCAGCAGAGGCCAGCTGTTTCTTGCCTTTTTCTTTATACAGAAACACAGCAAGGATTTCATTTTCTGCTACTTGCATTGGCTGAACGGGGCAGGGGGTGTCAAAGTGTATGGTTTTTTTAGTAGGTTTGTTAAAGTTTTTGATTCCCTTGATTTATCCTTTCATAGCCGTCATGAAAAGTAAAAGTCCTGGCAATTAGAGTTAATGAGCATTTTATTGCTCATGACAATTTATTTCAGTTAGCATTGTTGCTGGGTTTTTCTCCTTAAGTGGGGAAAATGCTCTGGAAAGCTTTTGTGATAACACATGGAGCCAAGCCAGAGCTGCCTGATAACAGCAGACACAAGCTGATCTTTACAAGAAGGGAATATATTATTTGTAAAGGAGCCTTCAGCTTTCTGTTGGCTCTGCTGTGTATATTTATGTGTTTCTTTAGAGTTTTGCCACCAAAGATCTCTCTATGGGTGGACCTCTCACAGACCAAAGGCCACAATCATTTGTACAGTCTTTCCCAAATGGGTTGTTCTGATACAGAGAGACAGCATATGCATCCTTCCTTCCTTCCTTCCTTCCTTCCTTCCTTCCTTCCTTCCTTCCTTCCTTCCTTCCTTCCTTCCTTCCTTCCTTCCTTCCTTCCTTCCTTCC
>NW_008240221.1:10987441-11020793 GCF_000691975.1 Corvus brachyrhynchos
TCCCCTCCCCTCCCTCCCCTCCCTCTGTTGTACAGGGGGTAAGGGAACATGGTCAAAGTCAAGCTATAAATAAGCACAAAGGTGATGTAACATAATGATTCTAAGACCGTTGATGAAACATGGAGCATGCGTGTTGATAACTGACAATTTCTTGTGTTAGTTTAACAGAACTAGTTTCAGAAAAGTCATTCTTCTTCTCAGAGATGAATCAATGAATCTGAGCATGAAAATCAATGTGTGAAAGCAATCAGCCTGATCCTGCAATTGTGGGTTTGTAAGGAATTTGATACTGCACAGTTTTTTCCAGCCAAGGTTCAGTTTTATACAACATTTGACAGTAGAAAGACGAGACTTCTAAAATGAACTTCCAGTCCTGCATGTCACCACATACATTCCCTGCATTTTAAAAAAATATCTTGGTCTCTCCTCATTCTGATTAAATAATACTCTTACATACTTTATTAAAATAGGTTGTAAGTTTCTCAGCACAGCAATATTCAGACCTTAGAAATCCTAGAGTGACTGAAGTCAACAGAAGCTTTGTGGGTATTGTTGTATCCATTTATATAGTGAATTGTACCATGGAATGCTAAAGCTATTGTTTTTATTTTGACTATAAATTTTATTGACATGTCATGAGACCTAGCTATATACACAATAGGCAAGAAATACACAAAGTGTACAGCAAAGCTCTCCTTGACTAAATAAATGCTTTCCCTGTGGTCAGGTAGCATAAAATGTTCTAGTGACTGTGTCCCCCCAGAGTACCTGAGAACGTCTTACCATGTTTCTTTTAGTTTCTCTAACAGAGTCTAACAGTTTCTAGCTGACAGAAAATTCTTCCTCCCCAGTTAATCATTAGTATTATTATCAACTTCCATCAGGAGAGCACTTATTCTGACTTCTGAAATAGGAAAATCCTCATTTACCCACTTATTTATATCACTGATATTTTTGTTACCAATTCACTGTTGACTGCAATAATTTCATTATCACTTCTTGAACTTGTTAATATTCACAGAAATAAGTAAGATAGATTTATTTTATAAAGGTATCACAGCAGTTTATCCAAAGTAGAACACAACTTTATGTAAATAGATTTGTCCATAATATTCTCATATCTTCAGTATTTACTGCAGTCCTGAAAACCCTATTTTGAACAGGTTATATCTTTATGTAAATAGATTTGTCCATAACATTCTCATATCTTCAGTATTTACCGCAGTCCTGAAAACCCTATTTTGAACAGGTTATATATTGATTTATGAAAAGCTAAAGATGATGTCTACGGTGACAATTTATGCATGGTTTCCATGCATGAGGAAGAAGGAGGGGAAGAAAAAGATGGTAGAGCCTTTAAGATCAAGAGTGTTGTTGATTAAGTGAATGAAATGCTCAACTAAACTGTACTTGTCTTTGCCATAGGATGTTTTGGAAGTTAAATATATACGTGTATAAACAGGTTTGGAACAGGATTCAGAGCTCTAACATGACTCTACCTAAATATTTTTCTTATTAAAGAGCATACCCAAAACAGAAGGGACTTTGTAATCTCTAAAGTCAAGTTTGAACAAGAACTAGAATAGGTCGCTTCTGTGAAACTTACAATGACTGCTAAGTTGACTATGAAAGAGAAGTGAATAAAAGTTCATAGGCACATCTTCACATGTCATGGGCCTGCAGAGCACTTTGTTTCAAAACTAATGTATTACTGGCTTGAATTTCTGGTAAAAAAAAAAAAAAAGTATGATATTTGAAAAAGACCTGGCATGAAGCATCTGAGTGATATCACTGTGTTTGTGAGGGTATTCAACTTTCATCTCCTTTCTCTTTTGTTTTTAGGGGTATGCACTGCATTTACGCCTGGTGGAAACCAATCCACTATTTGCAATTTGTGAAAACACTCAACAGATAATGGGAACTACTGGTTTTTTAAATTATTTTGAAAGAATAACTAACCTTGTTTCCTCCTAGCATAGTTTATAGGGTAAACAGCAAACTGACCATCTTAGTCAATTTTAGTTGATTTCTTCAGGACATCTCTGGATCCCTGCCCCAAAGCTGGCTGCTTCTTTTTCTGCGTCTCTCAGATTGGTTCATTTCTAATTTCTATCATTTCCGTATAATGGTAAAAATTGGATTACACGCATTTCACACATTCTTCTAAAGTAGCAAGTAGTTTAGAAGTTGAAGGTGAAGTTTCCGGTAAGATAGGATGGTTAGTAGGCTGTGGAAGACTTTTATTTATTTATTTATTTATTTTTAAAATTTAACTGTCCCTTAAGAAGGCCTGAAGTTGTTTGCTTGATTCTAACAACTATGAAGCAAACTTCATGGCTCAGCTCACAGATTCCTACAGAGTTTGCACAGCCCAATTTTCTACATCAGCCCCTGTTCCCAGCAAATCAAATTTTCTGTGTAACTGTGAAGTATCACTGCAACATCTATGAAAGGAATAATCTCCTAAAGCCTTGTCCATGACTCTGTTCGGTGCTCCCCTGGCTTTGCTCATGTACCCTTTTCTTCCTAACCATGTAAAATGTGAAACTGTGTCTGAGTGGACAGATGTGCACATGTATGAATGCAAACAAATTAAACCACACTCTTGCCTGATTGTGTACACACTAGAAATGCCACTCTAAGAAGAATTTAAATAATTCCATAGGAATTATATTGCAGAAGTCGATGATAAAGCCAGGTAAATTGTATTTTAAGACCAGACTTAATTCAAAGGGCAAAGGGAATGGCAAATGATAAAAAAAAAAAGAAAAAAAAAGTTGTGAATAAATTTTATTTAGCTTTTTCTTATGACTGACTTGTATGGGTCAGAGAATATCAGAAACTGACATCTGAAAATACCTGTGACTGTAACGAGACTCATCAGAACTACAGTTAATTTAAATGTACAGTTTGTTATGGTATTCATAACCCCCTTTTCTTCATATCCTATAGCATTTTACTGTTTTATCTATGGAGAATAAATTTATCCTTGAGCCTTGAGATGATACAGCTCTGAATAGTGCAGCTGAGCCCCAATTACATCATCTGTGATTATGGTAAAAACAGAATTTCCTTTTGCCAAGACACTTCCTCATGTCAAAAATATTTTCAAACCAAATGGATGCAAAATGTTGATATTTCCTGGAGAACAGATTATCACAACAATTTATATTAGAAACATTGACTAACTACGGTGGTAATGATTCAGCTCTTCTGAATTTGTCTGGATAATCTCAAAACTCATAAAAATCACCTGTTCATCTGCATTATCAAACACAGAGCTGTAATAGCTAATTAATATAAATATAATCAGAAAGCCAAATCACAATGAAATAGACTTATGCTACTAAACTGGATATTTTCAGGCGCAGACCCTGGACCCTACAGGCAGGAATATTTTGTTTTATAACAAGAAGTAGTAGCTAATTAAAGAAACATTCTCAACCATTTCTCATGTCAAACACATCAGAAAAATTGTGCTCTACTGAAGCAGTTTTCCCTTTAAAAATACCATCAAAATATGCTATTTCATCAAAGATATTTCAGTTTTAATAAAAAAATCCTTTGGAAAAGGGTTGAAATGCTGAAAAATTAGGAGGAGAAAATCACTTTGATGTTGTGCAGTTCATGGGCCAGGTACTATTGTAGGATGTAGAAAAGCCTCTTTACCAGGTAAAGCATCAATGAAAAATTGGACCTGGCACATTTGACATCACTAATCCCAGAAGAAGGCACCACTCACTTCTTTTCCCTGGCATTGCTGTACCTGTGCATAATCAAAATTTCTGGTTTCAGTTAAAAATGCAATTTGTCCACCCATTCTCTATAGATTAGCAGTACTAACAGAGAGCCACAGAGCCACATTACATACTTCTTATTTTTCTACAGAAATGCTATTTTCATACTGCTGTATATTTATAAAATCTATCATGTATATCTTTATGTAAATTGCTCTGAAAAAAATTCCTTAATTTTTACAAAAGATGTCATGGGATTCTATCCAAGTATTTAGATACATAGCATATGCTTAAATTTAATTTAAATTCATTTGTCCTAATCCACAGAAATTGTCTCTTAATATCCAGCTTGAATCTTTACAGTTGATCCACTAAATTTAAACAAGGCCAAATCATAGCCTTTATTTTTTGTGCCACACTTCAAACTAGACACTTCAGTCTTTTTTTTTACTTTTTCCTTAATAACACCATTTATTAAGATTTCTCTTCCTAGTGATGTTTTCTGGATTTCTGACCAGTCCAAGCTACTGCTTTTCTCAGAACTGTTCCAACCTGTCCATTTTTCATAAATTCAGGAAACTGTATGAAGCTTTTTTGTTGGGGCTTGTTTTTATGGAGTGCAATGAAAGGATAACTCTATACTTTTATTCAAACATCAAGTCTGCTGCTTCAGTGGAGAGCCAGACACATGGTTTTTAGTGTTATCAATTGATTTCTCCCAAGTCCTGAAAGTAATTGCCCTAAATACACTCATAGCATTCATCCCAAAAATAACCGAATACTCTATAAAAGATGCTGATGTTTTCCTGAGAAGTGTGATTCATGAGGAGCAGCAGTGAGTTGACTGGAAATTTTCCCAGCCAAAGTGATTACAGTGACAACCTCACTATATGGGATGAACTGACAGAACAGCTGGTTTTACATTTACTCTTTATATATGCACAGCTGGCAAGCACTGTCTTCTGGATAGACGGATGTCTGTTTGTTTCAGGGGGAGATAACATTTATCATGCATCCGCTGTCATCTCCTGAGAATATGCATTGCAATAAATATTAAACATCAAGCTTCAAATTATCAGAGAAAAAGGCATTTTAAGCCTCAGTATGTGGTGTAGTCAGGATTACAGCTTGAAACACTGATTACTGCTGCAGTTCTGCAAGGCTTGCTCAAACATTATTAATAGGGACAGACTGAGATTACTAACAGTAATGGAAGTGATCTGATGGCCTGGGAAAAGAATGAGGGGGGAAAACAGAATATGAACTGTCAAGACCTTCAGCTGTTTTTGTGGAGTCACTTGGGCACACACTTGCCCCAGTGACACTGCATGCACCTCTCACTGAGGAGTCCCACTGCCTTGCACAGAAGGTGAATGTATGCACATATGCCATCACTGCAGATAACTAACATGGAAGAAACATGGAATCAGAGAATAATTTGGGTTGGAAGAGATATTTAAAGATCATCTAGACCAAACCCCATGCAATGAGCAGGGGTCTTTTTTACTAGATCAGGCTGCTCAGAGCTCTGTCTAACCTGACCTTATACACTGTGTTCCCTGGTGTGGCTTGCAAAGCCACAACTGAGCCAGTTGAAGCGAGTGACACACTACAACAGTGACCACACATGTCCACGTATAAATTACTCTCATAGTGGGGTGTTTTCTCTCAAACTACAAGATCTATGAGGTGCTGTCTTTGGTAATTGATTACTAGCATTACTGCACTTCAGGTGCAATCACCATGCAAATAATTTATGACCATTTCTATAACTCTAGCACTAAAATAATGTGAAACCTGCCTGTAGACAAAGCCACAGTTCCACAGATCTTTCAGAAACACAGCCCTCCTGAAAGCAGCTGGTAAAACTATCTCTTTTTACCTGTGTGCTTTCTCAGGAGAGCAAAAATACCTTCATGGTTCATTCTCATTTTATTTAATACACGTGGTGAAAACTTGCGAGGTCACAGGGATTTATGCTAGCAGATTTGGCGGCCTTTTAATATTTACTTAGGCTGTAAAATATAATTTGAATTTTAGAAGTATTTGTCATTGTATCTAAGATGGATAAAGGTATGTTTATTATAGCTGTATTTGCTATGTGTGATTTACATTGTTATATGTTGACTTTTCATTTCCTCAAATGTCACAGTTGCATTTTTTGTCTTTCTAACTTCCTCGAAGTATTGAAAGTTAAATATTTTTTTCACACTGATGGCAATCAAATCTTGTTACAAAGTCTTAGGGCTGCAATACCTACTGAGCAATGACATATTTTTTGAAAAATACTTCAAGATGCAGATCATCTGGGGTGCCAATACATGTCATGTGCAGGACAACCAGGGGATCAGGCCCATCCATCATAGGTTTGTGAAATGCAGGTCCTACTTCACCAACCTGATCTCCTTCTATGACAAAGTGACCCACTTGGTAGATGAGGAAAAGGCTGTGGATGTGTCCACCTGGACTTTAGTGAAGCCTTTGACACCATTTCCCACAGCATTCTCCTTGAGAAACTGGCAACCCATAGATTAGACAGGTGCACTCTTTGCTGAGTTAAAAACTGGGCTCTATGGTCTGGTCCAGAGAGTGCTGGTGAATGGAACTAAAGCCAGCTGGGGGCCAGTCACTAGTGGGGTTCCCCAAAGCTCAATACTGGGGACAGTCCTCTTTAATATATTTATCAACCATATGGACAAGGGATCAAGGACACCCTCAGTCAGTTTGCAGATGACACCAAGTTTTGTGGGAATGTTGATCTGCTGGAGGGTGGGAAGGCTCTGCAGGGGGATCTGGATAGGCTGAATCAATGGGCCAAGACCAAAAGTATGAGGTTCAACAGGGTGAAGTGCCAAGTTCTGCACTTGGGTCACAGCAATCTCAAGCAGTGCTACAGGATGAGGAAGAGTGGCTAGAAAATGGCCAGGTGGAAAAGGCCCTGGAGGTGCTGGTTGATAGCATCTGAACATGAGCCAGTCTGTGTCCAGGTGGCCTAAAAAGCCAATGGCATCCTGGGTTGTCTCAGAAATAGCATGGCCACCAGGACCAGGGCAGTGATTGTCACCCTGTACTCAGCACTGGTGAGGCCACACCTCAAGTCCTGTGTCCAGTTTTGGGCCCTCACGACAAGAAAGGCATTCAGGTGCTGGAACATGTCCAGAAAAGGGCAACAGAGCTGGTGAAAAGTCTGGAGCACAAGTCTGATGAGGAGCAGCTGAGGGCGCTGGGCATGTTTATCCTGGAGAAGAGGAGGTTCAGGGGTGTTCTTACTGCTCTCTACAACTCTGTGAAAGGAGATTGTAGCCAGGTGGGGGTCGCTATCTTCTCCCAGGAGACTGGTGATAGGATGACAGGAAATTTCACCAGGGATGGTTTAGATTGGATATTAGGAACAACTTCATCATGGAAATAGTTGTCAGATATTGGAACAGGTTGCCCAGAAGTGTTTGAGTCATCATTCCTGGAGGCACTTGTTGCACGTAGGGAAATGTTTCACTCATGGAAATGGTTTAGTGCTGGACTTGGTAGTGGTGGTTTAGCAGCTGGATGATCTGTGTCAATGATCTTAGAGGTCTTTTCCAATGTGTGATTCTGCTCTATGACTTTGTTGTCAGTGTAGCAGGATTCAGCACATCTAAAAGTCTCATTATATAATTAGTACTTAAGATCTATGTTTACACTATATTAAACCAGCAACCTGAGCAGCGGCCATAAACAGAATCTCTTCTTATTTCTTTTGAAAAACATCCATAAAAGAAACTTCATGGTGCTCTTGAAAGATGGTCAAGATTCAGCTAAAGAGTTTATTCTTTTCCCCAGAGCATAATTATCCACAATTTTTTCCACATTCTCTAGCCTAGTTGTAAGGAAGGTAACTTGTTTATTCAATCACGACGCATTAGTTTTTAGACCTTAAGCCATATTTGTGAGGAGGTTTCTAATTGTTTATAGGTGTGTTTAATACACATGAATATACCACACAAATGATTTTAATTTTTTTTGACACAATTTTGGTACATTGAATAAGTCACAGTAGTAAGTTATTTAGATAACTTATTTCTATGTCACCACTATTAAATTTTTTACCCTCTTTTCATCAGCTATAAGCTTTATCAGCAGCAGTCTTTATTGACTTTCAAATCACAGCCTTACCTATTGAATGGCCACAGCCTTTCATAAAAACAGATCAGTGAAATTCATGCCTGTTCTATGCAGGAAATCAGAACCCAGGAACATAATCTTTGTAGAGGAATATAAAATACTAGGCAGAGCAAATGTACCATTTGCTAAATCTCTGCCTCTGCATCCATAGACAGTGAAACTCCTTTGGATGATGCCTGTACAACTTTATGTTCTGTACTGTACCTTATTTCTGTGTCTCTGGATTTTGGGTGAAGAGAGTTTCTCTTGCTAGGTGTATTTATGAGTTCAGACTTTGGACCCTTTCAGCCACTGCTGAAACAGCAACAGTGAACAACTGAGCACTTGATCATGTAGCAAAGCAAAGCACGTCAGCTCTTTGCAGGAAATCTGCCCTCCCATTAGCTGTCATTTATATTGGTCGTAGATTAAATGCCATAGTTCACCACTTAAGTAAAAAAGGCATATGTTTCAAAATTGATGAAGGCTTATAGTTTCCACAAAATTCAGAGAATTTTCTGACTTTACACTGCTTCTGATAATGTGACCTCTTTATGTAGCTGCTTAAGTACAAACTTAGATGCCTGTAAAGTGTTAGTTTTGCCTGCTAGTCAGCCAAAATAAATCAATAACTCTTATAAAACAGAGCATGAACACAAATATTTGCAGTACAATAAGGGGCTAAGTGTTTTCAGGATTAAGAATCATACAATCATAGAATGGTTTGGGTTGGAAGGTACCTTGAAGATCATCTCATTCCAACCCCCTGCCATTGTGAGAGACACCATCCACCTGACCAGGTTGGTTAAAGCCCCATCCAACCTGGCCTTGGACACTGCCAGGGATGGGGCATCCACAGCTTCTCTGGGCAACCGGTGCCAGGGCCTCACCACCCTCACAGTGAAGAAGAATTGCTTGTACAGACCTAATCTTTTTCACACATAGTCCGATCCCCCACGAAGCAGCCAAAATATGTGGAATCTAAGGACCTTGGCATGAAATTAACATTAATAGTATGTGTTATTTACAGAAAATAAAAAAGAAAATATTTACTTGCAATTTTTTTTTTGCCTTGCAGTCTCTTTTGTGGGCAGAGATAACATTTGAGAAAAATCTATGCTAGAAAAAATATAACACCAAAGACATCTAATGGCAAGGTTGGGAAGTCAAATGACAGATGCTTGAGAAACCGAACAGCAAGGGAATTTGAGAGTTCAGACAGCAGATGCACAGCAAGGCAGAAGGAGTCATTTGAGAGAACACTTGCCATTTTTCATGCACCTGTTAAATTTTTGAACGATAATATTTCTATATGTGAGGGTATGTGAGGAGGAAAAACCAAAGCCAGAAACCCAAGAGGGTGAGGTCTTAGGTTTTTTATTTGGGACTAGCAGCCTAGTTGCCCTCCTGAAATCCTCAGTGTAATCAAATGAAGCAGCTGTTTGCACTGCTGGATCTATTCAGACTGGGAAAAAAGGGGTAAACACTTCTAATGCAAATATCAGCATTGCCTCTCTACACTTGCTGCAACCATTCTGTTATTTAGCCACTTACGGTGGCAACTGGTGCAGAAAATCTCCAGAGCAAACAAGGCTTTAATTAATAATCAGTTATTTTCCGCAATAAGTAATTGGGAGGAAGCTCAGTTTAATGCTTAGACGTGAATATATCTTTGTGGTCTGATAAAGAAAGTGGTTTACTCAACTGCTTTATTAATATTTCCTCTATATCGGCATGTCAAATTTCAGGATAATGCTATGTTTTTCATAGCTTTGATAAAGAGGAGGAATAGAAATGTGAAGTGGTACTAATCATTAGGATGTGTTGGCTTATTGGAAATCCAATGACTGAAAATTTTAATGACTTTTCACACTAAATATAAATAATCCCTAAAGGGAAGTTGACATTGCTATGAATGCTTGCTTCACAAGCCCATAAAAATTGGAAGATTGTATCTAGCACATTACAGGAAATTCTTTTATTCCTCAAAGCCCTGAGCATTGAGGCATAACATTAGAATACAGAAAATATGTGTCTGTATAAACTGAAACTCCCATGTACAAATGTCTCAAAGTTCATAGTATAAAGTACAAGAGCTTATTTCATACTTGGAAACTTTTTCTATACTATCTATATAAACAGTAATCAAAAATCATGGCTCTGATGAACAAATTTCATTATATACAGATTAAAGTATATAACATATGATTTAATGGATGCATTAGACACTGAGAGATCTTTGTGTTTGATTATTTCAAGTTCAACTCAAGGATAGAGTTTCAATCCTTTTTTGTTTACCTGTATCACTAGACACAAGTTTCTCTGTTTTTCTGACCCTGATCCTCTGATAAATGAAGTTAATGAAGATAATTTTGTGTCATTAAAGGGAGTAGTGGATGGGACTGTACCTTCCCTGTTTGTATATTTCTCCTGGGTAACTTCCCCTCTAGCAGGTGAAAATTTGTATGACATTCTAAAACTGTTTTGTAATTCTTCAGTATCTTTTGGATTGTTTCTAATAGTGTACTTGATGAATAAAATCTCTGAAAAGTGTAACCAAACAGCCAATTGACCATAAAGACACATGAGAGAATGCATGAAGATGTATTACTCAGATATATGCTAAAAATTCTCTTCTCTAAATATCATGTCATTTTGTCAAAGGTTTGTTTTTTTTTTTTTCTTCTAATGTATAATGCCTTTCTTTTGTCTTTAAATCTATGCAAATGCAGCATTTAAAATTTTTTTCTCAGTGGTACTTATGTCTATTTTGACTTTAGCATCATTTTTTATAATCTTTTATGCAATATAATGTGTGATAGAAAAAAGAAGTTTAAGATATTAAATCAATGTTTTTTAAAGTATATATTTATGTGTATCAAGCAAATATTTTTTAGCACAGAGTTATGGGAGTTATCTAAAAAATATAGCAACACATTATATCCCTTCTGTTCTTGAGTGGGTTGAAATCTCTAGCAAGTGACTTCACCCTTCTTTGTCAAAACTAAATAATGTGGAATGCAGAGCTCTTCCCATGTAGCATCATCAAAACCCTGTTCACTAAATAACCTTCATGACAGCTACTCAAAATAACTGTCTAAACTTTCTTATCCTCCTTTTAAACATACAGTAACAGAGTTTAAATTGCTTTTGGATAAGCCATATTTGAATGCAGATGTTTCTCTTTCTTGCTCCCACTCTCACAGTTCTCAAAGAGCCGTACGTTTTCAGCTTCTCTTCCATGGTATCTAATTATTTTAGAAATTCTTTAATAATACCTTTTTTTTTTATGGCACAAATTCAATGTTTCCTAAACCATAGACATCTCTGAAATATACTGGAATTGTGATAGAAGTGGTAGAATTTTTAAAGCAAATTTTGGGGATAGATGTCAAGCTGTCAGACTGCTGGTCACAGAATTTGCTTTGCATAACTCAGAAGTCTCAGATGTTGAAAGGGAGCTCTCTTGGACAGAAGGAGTGCATGCCTTTCTTTCACAGATATTCCCAAACAATTACTTTGTTCTTATATCTACTGGCCATTCCAAAACTAGTTTTGTGGAGGTGAAATATGTTCTCTGTCAAAAGCCAGCAATAAATCAGGGTTCATCAGCTTGACAGCTGCCTGTACAAATAATGCCGTTACTCATGTGACCTGCATGAAACCATAAAGATTTAAAATTAAAATTATTTAAAGCACAAAGGTTTTAAAAATGTCACTATCAGGGAAGAGTTCACTGGAAGGACAAATCACAGGTTTCCTATGATGCAGATCTTGGTCAGTGGAGGAAAGGCAGAGAAACAAAAGCAGTGCTGTAATTAAGAGGGATGCTCTTCCCAGCTAGTCCATCACTGTCATCGTCTACTGTGTGATTCATAGTATGATGAAAATAGATCAGGTGAATTGCAACCAAACTGTAGCTATTTTTCTTCAGACAGGGAGACTTGGGTGCCTGTCTTAGTTGGAAATATCTGCAATGTTGATGCCAAATGTTGAGATGAGTTGTGCTGATTTGTTTAAAAATCATAGAAAATATACAAGATATGATATTTCACCCAAACTCAGTTACCAGACTCCCAGGAAGATACAGGATAATCCAAGGGTTGTATTCTGAAAACTTCTTTGCTGGCTGGTTGCTGCCTCAGCCCCATGTTTCATCAGCTTCATTCAGGCAATTTCACTCCATTGCTGTTTATGACACGCCTTATTCTTTCTTTATTTCATCGTCTGCCACCCTTTCCTGTATTAAACACATCTGTTTTTCCACTAATCAACTCCTATGGGACTACCCCTGTCCTTCCATCATTTCACTATGAAAGAATTAATAACATGCTTTTAAATAATGACTTGCTTTTAAATCAAGCTTATTCATTATGCTTTTATGTTGTAAAAAATCACACCATAATTTACCCGTGTCTTCTGTTAAAAAGAGAAGTCTGAGAAGTCTAGAAATTATTTTTAGTCCCAATTTTTAAAGATTTAAAATTTATCCCTATTCCTTTGGAGGAGAAAACAAATTTTTATGTGAATGATTGTCTATAGCTGACCCACAAGAACTTTTGTTTCGGTGTTTTGGGGAATGAAAATTAAGAAAAAATGAAGGGATCCCCAAGGAGCTCTGATACCCAAAGAAATTCACAGAAATGCAGGAGACCCACATGAGCTACATCAGCAGTGAGCTTGTTGGCTGTCCTCAGTACTTTTTGCTGGAATTATCCAAATCTCTGTCATTAATTAAAGATTCATTAGACCATGAAATCACCTTGTATCCCAGTGGAGTAGGTAAGATACCTAGAATGGGAGAGATTGAATAAAGTTCCCATCCTAAAGAAAAAGATTTCTACATTTAATTAGTATTACAACTTGACGACTTGCTATTCTTAGAAGAGTAGCTGTCTTTTTGTAAGTTTTACCAGAAATTCCATCCTGGACCAAAGGATTGGTTTCAATTAATCAACATTTTCCAATGAAAAATTTCCCAAAGGACATTTAAAGACTGTGATAAGCTCTTGGAGTTAGTTATTGGCCTGTCCTAATCATTTTCAGAAGTGTTATACAGAATATTTAATACAGATGAGAATAATTAACACATGAAGAAATAGATGAAGTTCATGTAGGGTATAGATATGATATGAATTCAGTAGAAATTGTATCCAAGCTCAACATTTAGCATTACAGTTAGAATTAATTTCATGCCTTTTATAATCCTTTATACACTTATTTTTGGATGGTATGAGAATTGCCCTTTGGAGGTGCCAGTCTCTCTCCAGTGTCAGGAGAGAAGCCTTAGATGACTAGCCTAGATAAGGTATGTAACTTTTGGATTAATTCCACTCCATGTAATTATCTGAGAAATGCTTAAAAAGACTCAAAATGCAAGAATTCTGAAAAGTGAGTCCTGCAAAGTGGGAACTTTATTTTAAGAAAGTGAGGTGAGGGAGCATAAAATGTCCTTGTGATGAGTTCTTAGGGTTGTATCTGAAAGATAGTCAAACTACAGTGAAGTACATACTTGCTAGCTCATTATTCCTATATCTGTAGATATAGATTTTTTTTTTTTTTTCCTGCGGCACTCTTGTCAGAACAATGAAATAAGCAGCCTATATAAATTCTCATCCAAAGAAAGCACAAATAGGGAACTTTATAACACACAAAATGAACGTGGTCAATAAGAAGAGGAACCTGTCTTTGCAATCAATAAGAGATCTTGAGGCTATCTGAAATCTAATAACTCCTCCTGCATTGTCACAGACCAGAATAACAGGGTCAGAGCTGGGCAGAGTATGACTCCTTCCTTCAGTGCAGGTCATGCTGATCATAATACTTTTATTATCCTGCTGTTGTGGATCATCTAAAATGATCAGTGTGGCCATCTCTTTGGTTTCACCTCTGAAAGGTCCTTAGGGGAGGGAAAAAGGAGTTATCAAAGCTATCTCAAAGAAAATAGATTTCTTTTTCAAATGCCTTAATCATCCTACTTGCTAGAAAAGCTTTTAAGATATAAAAACGATCAGGCATTTATCTTTTTGTCAACTAAGCTTATGCTATCGAATACTATTATGTAAATATGCATCATTGCAGTACAGCCACTAAATGTAGCATGTGAAGTTATAACAAACAGCCTTCAAACAGCTAATAATTAACTCCTCAGTGCTCTCAGCGCCTTGCCCATTTAATATTTGCTGAAACTTTCTAACTCTGTTATGAATTTTTTTCCTTTGTAACAAGAAATAACAAGGTGTTCTACCCTCTTTGTTGATGTGCTCATTTCCTCCTTCCACATGTGTAAAAATTGTATGTATATGTGTATGCACATGCACAACCTGTGGTCAGAATGAGGTGCTATGATCCAAAAGTCTGCTGATATCATGAGTGAGAAATGATGAAATAACAGTATGCCAGATCCTAAATATCAAAGTCTAACTCATGTTGCAGGGGAACTCAAGAGGTCTTTAGTTCAAGCTACTGCTCAGAGCAGGGTCAACAGTGAGATCAGACCAGGATTGGATCTTCTCTCCAAGGATGGAGACTACAAATCCCCTCTGGGCAAGCTGCTCCAACCTTGGGCTGTCCTGCTGGGGAAGAAGTTTTTTTGTTTTATCCAGTTGTTCTTCTGTTTTTTTCAATTATGTCTATTGTTCTCTCTCCACAAAGTGATTTTTTGATGTTTATTTCTTAAATTCTGCTTTTTTACCACTTACATAGATTCATATTCTTGATAGCAGGAATATACACATTTACAGCCTACCTACACATTCTTTGATACTTTTAAAATTCTAATTTCTTTTAAATTTCTTTGTTCAACTCCCTTTATGAAGTACAAATGAATGACACACCTGTGAAAATGAATCTTGCTATTACCTGGAACTTTAATAATCATGTAGTACAGTGTCTCAGTAAAAATGTACACAGCTCCCACCAATTGCTTGCAAATTGCTATCTCAAGAATCCCTTGCAGTGGAGGATACGGCTGTATCAGACTGCCACAAGCATAAAGTGGCATTTTTCCTAGTGTAAGTTTACATTCTGAAATTAATTGAGTCTTTATACTAGTAAGATGTTACCACTACTTCAAGAATCTAGCCAGTTTTCAGGTGGAAAAAATGCACTAATTTCAAAGATATTTCTGAAAAGAACCAGAAAAAAAAAAAAAGTCAACCTGCTTCATGTTTCATCTCAGTCTCATTTAGACTTGGATAATTAGCTATGGCAGTGGTGATAATCTTTATTTTCATCAGTGTAAATAAGGTAAAACCAAAACTCCAAAGGTTTTCGCTATATAAAATATTACCTTAAGGAAGTAGTTTTATTGTTAGGTATGGAAGCAGTTCATCACAAGAGACAATCAGAGAAGTGGTCTGCAAAGGAAAACAACACAATTGAGACAGCCCACTGGAAAACAGTGTGTGGTCCAGGAGTCACAGATTAAAAACAGGTTATTCCTCCCTTTGGAAAGTGGGGAATATGCCCTTTGCTACTCCAAAACTAGAAGTGAGCGAATACCTTGATGCTGTTTCAACACATGCCATCAGCCCACCACCATCACTATGACTTCTGAGGGCTGTCACATTCCTTTCAGACTGATACACAGATATCCTTCCAGACACAAATGTTTCACGCTTATAGTGAGGATTTTCACTGAACCTCACACATTTTCTTTCTTCCTTAGGATGATCCAAGATCTTTGCATGCACTGTAGGGATGCATGTACATAGCAGTTTAGTTCAGAGGGAATGTGCACCACTGGTGCAAGTGCTTGCTTACTGTGCTTTGCTTCACATTGGGAAGCAGTTTTGGATCCTCCAAAATGTATTTATTTGTGATGAAAGTGACCCAAAAGATGTACAGCTAATGCCCAACCACTAACAGACCACTACTGGAGCAGACAAAAATGCCCGTAGTGAGGATGACATAGCACCAACACCAGCTTTTTCCTTCTGTAGACCCCTCCTTTGGAATGCTGCTCCTGCTGATGTAAAGGCATGTAAGTTAGCTGAAGCATTTGTCAAGTAGAAGAGAAACAGAATATTTTAAATAAACATTCTTTTTTGTTTGTTTATTTTTTTTAAGATGCATAATCCTGGTCTCTTGGATACTTAGATTAGCTCTACTTAAGTAAATTAAATAGTGCTCGGCCTGTGGCGCAGGCATTAAAATTTGACTGTTGAATTATTTCTATGTTTCCTGGTACATTTTGCCCAATTTTCTCCAGCATAATTAGCAAGCTAGCCAGAATGAGGGAGTCTCTCTAAAAGGACCCAGGGAAAAAGCCACCCAGGTACCTAAGGGTGTCACACAGACATAGCCAGACTGTGCCAGCTTCCCTCAAAGTCAAGGGACAGTCCCTGCTGCTGTTGAGGTTATTTTATGGCTGTAGCTCATGTAGGATAAAACACAGGCAAGGACTAAAGGGGGAAGGAAGGTGGAGGCACAGTTAAAATGTTTGTTTTTGCTAAGTCACTGAATCATCTGTGTGAGTAACATTTGACATGCCGAGGCTTTCTCTCCTGTGTAACTGTAAAGGAATTCTAGTGCAGGGGGGTTATCAGAGACCTTACCTGGCCCTGCTCTGCAACAGGCCAAGTTTCACATTGGAGCAAAAGCAGAAACCATCTCAGTCAGTCAAAGCATTTCCCCTGGCATTCAGTAAGTCTCTAGATTAATTAGAGAATGAACTGAAAAAAAGTTCCTGCCCATTTAACAGTTGTTCAGGAACTGCAAATAATGCAGCCACAAATGAAAATTCATCTTTTCTGAAGTGCTGTTAGAATAATTTACTTGTAGGGTTGTGTACAGGGCAAATTAGGTTATTTATATTGTGGGCAGCAGCTGACAATATAAATTTGGAATTATTTGTTTTCAGAGCTCAGCTTTCTCTTCTCAGATCCCCCTAGCTCTGCTGGCTGGCAAAGCGAAATAGAAGAGAGATGTCATCCTGTGACAGAATGATCTTTTCACCAATTTCTTTTAAGGCAATGTGGTGGTTTGGAAGTTTGGAAGGGCTTTACAATCCACAAATGTAATCAGTACTTCTACCCTCCTAGACTTCAGCCCAATTCCAAAAGGTTTATATGTTGGATACTGACTTCTTTAATTGGCCTGTTCAGCCTAGTATCTACATTACCCTTTTGATGTTGATTTACTAAAGACCATTTAAATAAAGATACATTTATAACTGTTTCTAAAATGGAAATAGTGGGAGGAAAACTCTATTTTGTTATGTTGTACAGAACAGAAATCAAAACAGGGAATTTCAGGTCTTAAATCTGCGAGTTCAAACTATAACCAAGGTACAGAAATGGGAGATGAAACCACAAATAGTTCACTCTTGTAAGAACTTTTTCCTGAAAAAAAGTAGTTTTCTTTTACTAAAACACCTAAATTCAAAGCACTGAGGTATATGAAACATGGAAGCATACTGTACCATTGTAGTTATTGTTGTCTAGTGTTATTGTATTTGCCAGTTCTGTGTAAACTGACAAATATTCTGTAGAAGGCTGAGTTGCTAACATGTCAGCAACCTAAAAATGATAATGTGACTTACTTCAAGAGCCTTATGTTGCAAAACCAAGATTTATCCAGGAAATTTAGCTTTTAGTTACTTCATACCATTGCTGAGAAGTTTAACCTTTTTTCTGGGAAGAATTGTTGAGGAAGGATTCAGTGAGCAAACTTTAGCCATCCAAATAGCAGCTATAGCATCACAGTATAATTTAGCTTGGAAAAAAACCCCTGAAGTCATCTAGACCAACCTTCACAGAGCCCATGGCAGGTTGTGCAAGTCTTTAAGTAGTTGGTTCTCAAACACCAACAAAGATAAAGATACCTTACACTTTCTTTTATTATTCGACCGCCATCCCTCCCACCCCTGTATCTAACCAGAATTTGCCATGTTTTCACTCTTCTCTGTTTCCTCTCACTCCACTCTCTGCACCCCTGAGAAGACTGTCTCTTCCGCTCTGCGTGTTTCACCTGGGTAGGTATAAGCAGACTAAGATCCACTTTGAACCTTCTCCGAGCTGAACAGTCCAACCTCTTTCAGCTACTTTTGGGATTCCATGTGCTCCAGGTCCTTGTCCAGCTTGGTGACCTCCACTAAATTTTGCACATCCTTCATGGAATGAAACACCCAAGAAGAACACGGCACATGAAGTTCTTGTGAGGCTACTTCTCCAGCCTGTCCAGGTCCTTCTGACTGACAGACTCCACTGCATTGACCACTCCCCCAGTCTGATATCATCATAAACTTGCTGAGGGTGTCCTTTGCCCCATCATTCAGGGTGTGGACAAAGATTCCAAATAGTCTCACCCAGCCTAAATAAAGAGTTTGAATTTTGTCTAAGTGAGAGAGCTGTTTCTCCAAAAAGGTTATTCATCACATCTAAAAGCCCCATCAAATAATGGAGGCAGCTTAACTTCTGAACTGAGATTTTGTTTATGGAGTGGTAACACTGCTTCAGTATGGAGTGCATGTATGTGAGACCAGTGGAGTTAAATTGGATTCATGCTGCTTTAACTGACAGAGAAATCTTCCTTAGTCAATAACTTCTCTGTGGGAAAGACCTTCAGACTTTGTATGATCAATGGCCATTTTACTGATAAAAATGCTATAAAGATTAAAACAGTGGTTTAAGGCTCTTAACTATTTTTTCTTTAGACCACCCAAGACATACACGAATCATTTGTAATGATTCCCTCAATTAATTAGATGTAGTGGTTAGAATATAGAACATAGCACATGTGAATTTTCCTGGAATCACGATGAGCAGTTTGTTTTAGTGACATGACAGCTGACTTTCAGCTACCCAGAAAAAAATTTTCCTCTCAGTAAATCTCCTTCAGCAAGAACCAATCTATGTATTTGGATTGGAATTAGTGTCTCCTACATATCAGTACAGAAAGACTGCTTTAATCCATCCATGACAGATGGCAGGCCAGTCATTGGTCCACCTTGCTGTCATGTCTCTATACTTTGTTTTTAATTTGGTCAATAATGTTTGCCAAGATAGCTCTCAAATCTGCTAGCAGACCCTGACATTTTCAAATAATCAACCCGGTTTACAAAAGAAATGCATTTAGACAAATTAATCAAATGGCTTTCAGGAAGGAACATTTTCTAAGGTTTGTTCACCAAGAAACTCAGAATGAGAAATGTTATTGCTGACAAAAACCTCAATAGATGAACAGTTCTGAGATACAGAATGCTGAGGATAAAAATCAGAAAGACAGGATTGTTTTTTTTACCTGTAGCAAAAGAAGAAGAAAAGGTCATTTGCCAAAAAGACAGCTGAAATGGAATTAGTTTTCAAATTATAAGATTAAAGAGTGTTTGCTTGAAGAAAGTGTTATTATAAAGTGTCCAAAGAAAGAGAAGAGATTAAAATGTATGGAAGATTTAATCAGAGCAAAGATAAACTGTGTATCCTATAGGTTATAAGGGTTCCTGTGAGCTTTGTTTGCCAGTAGGGTTTCATAACCCACACAAGACTGAAATCTTATTTTCAAATAAGAGGTTTTTCTCATGTGCAGGAGGGGTTCACCTCTTTTTGATTTTGTACAGATGATAAAGGAGTAAAGCTGCCAACAAACAGAGGAAAGAAAAATTACTCAAGTTTTTCAGAGATAAGTTGGGTATTTTTCATTGTCTGGGCCAGATTCTTCTGCCGTTTAAGTTGGTGTAATTCCTCAGTGTGAGTGGCTAAGTGTTCTTCTTTGCTATTTACAGAGGAGTTTGTGTGACTATTTGCCTTGCTTTTTAATAAAAGAAAGTACTTACCATATGCAAATCCGGCATTTCATGGTAAACAATGTACCCTCTGAACTACAGGGCACCACACCTCCTGCTCTGTGTTGTCAAATGGCTTTCAAAACACATGGCAGGGCTCTCTATCAAATTTAAGTGTGTTAACCCTTCACTTGCCTTTTTTTTTCCTCAGTATTATTTCAGCTCTTAAAGGATGGAAAAGGTCTGGCCACGGTGTTTTGTTGTGCTGCTAAAACCCTTCCATCTCTTCCCAGCCTCTCTCTCTGCAGCCAGCTCATCTGCACGTCTGCCTGGTGGGGCTATGTCTCAAATTCTGGACTTTGCCTTTCATGTCATACCATTTCTCCAGCCTGCCAAAGTCCATCTGAAGAGCAGCACATCCACTTCTCTACCCAAGTGCCAGAATGCACTTTGTCCCAGTCACTGATGAAGGTCTTAACCAGTGTCAGCCCCAGCAGTGGCCTGGAGGATGGCACTGGTGACTTGCCACAGCGGGGCTTACCCCCTCATTCCCATCTAAGGATTTCTACTTTGTAAAGCTGTGACAGCATGTCCCATGCCCTGTAATAACAAATATATTTTCTTTTATTTAGGCTTAGTTGCGAGTCCTTTTCTTTCTTTTCCCTGAACCCCTACCCCTCCACCCCCCAAACTTAAACTTATTATTTTTTTCTTATCTATTAAACCCTTCTCGCCTTTAGATTTAGAGTCTGATGTTCAGCAACTTTGTGTTGCTGATCTGCTACTGTTTTTTTTGGGCTTACTTTATTTATTTCTTTTAAGAAAGCTTTTTATAAGCTTTTTTTATAGAGAGATCTAAAACCCATAGATCAGTACAGTGATATTTACACAGATTCAAGTTCCTTTTTCGCTTCACCTTTTTTTTTTTTTTTTCAATTCCCTTACACCATCATGAGTATTTGAGCATGTTTTCCACCAAGGGAATTTTGTAAATTCTTCAAAGCCACTTCTGAAACATGATTTTTGACTTTAGCATGTGTGACTGTGGGTGAAGTTCTCGACTTGTGAGGATATGTGCAGAAATGAGGGACTGACATGATTTCCAGACATGATTTCCAGATATGCAAATGCACTCATTTCACTGTTTTATTCTGTCTCCCTACCTTACTGGTTATGTATATTTCATAACTGCTACATGTAGATATTAAATAGTGAAATCCCCTTCAGGAAGAAAAAAGTGTCCTTGAAATACTAGCTACTACCTTTGGGCTTTATGAAGTGCTCCTTGGTCATTTGTTAGCCAAGGAAAATTCCCATTAAAATTAAATTTATTTATAGGCGCATGCCAGTTGGATTGAGGTACTTGCATATTTCATGTCTAACCCTGTGACAGTCTATTTTTCAGACTGAAAAGATAGCCCTAAACTCCAAGCACTTCTATTTCACCTGTGTTTCAAGAAAAACTGCTTTGATTTCCATGACATGAACCAAAGTAGTTTGACTCCCATTTAAACAGTCATCAGGAAGATTTTCAAGATACTCATTCAACGTATTTTTCATCTAGAAGATCTTTTCATACCCAGCTCCTATAGGGAGGGATCCCAAAGGAATGTATAACATCTATCAGAAGTGCAGAACATGAGTTTAGGGATCTGAGTAGACAGGAATTGACACGACAGCAGTCTGTGATATGCAGAAATTAGAAGTAAAAGAGCTCTAGAGTACCCTACCCACCCTATTTATCACTCCCCACTCAGAGCACACAGAGCACAGCAGGTGGCCACCACAGTGGTGCTCGGCAGAGTTTTCCATCTGCCTTTAAGAGGACTATGTGACATCTTTCCTTCCCCCTCCCCTCTTCCTTACAAATCACCTTTTTTTTTCTTTTCTTTTTTTTTTTTTTAAATAGGGACTGTCATTTTAGTTGTAGGCTTTTTAGCTTTCATTTTCTTTGCTGTTAGGTGACTGTTCCCTAGGCTGAAAGAGAACCAGTAATTTGGGATTGCCCATTCTCCAAAATGTCTGCAAGGACATTTTATGGTCCTTGTTTAGAACTTGATTTTAGAACCTGTACAAGATGTCCTACAAGGGAAAATGTTTTGGCTATTAATGAACTAGGCAGCCATTCCTAAAATCCCTTCTGTTTCTAATTTCCATGACTTCATTGTGCTTTCTCACAGTATCTTAATTACTTGTTTTATATCCCTCTGCTTCCCCTTCCATCCAGTTCTTAACAGACGCTGTTCTCAACTTTTATTGAGCTGAGTAAATGCGAATGTCATTCAGTGTCTTTCATTATCAGCCCAATAAATCCAAAATGATTCACATCATCTATCTCAACTCTGTTTTGCCTTTTGGGTACCACCTTTGTCAATTGATCTCTTAAAAGAATACTGCATTTTTCTTCCCTGTTGTACTGTGTGTTCTTCCAATGATCATATTCAAACACTAATCCACCGATTCTTTTCAGTGGGAGGTGAACATTATTGAGAGGTGATAAAATGGAAAGGCAGAATAGAGATGTGGGTGTAAATTGATCACTCAGGGCAGAGGAGGAAGAAGATTAGAAGGCAGAAGGAAGCATATTATTAGCAAGAATGTAGTACTGCACAACAGAGACTTTATTAATTTGAGATCTAAACTTGTGATTCCATGGGATGCTGCAGTGAATCATGCAGGCAGACTAGCTTATATTTTTTCTAATATAGATTTTCAGAGATCTCTGGACTGCACTTCACTGAGACAGAAGACAATAAAGACATGTTCAAGAGAGCACAGCTTGGGTAGGCTCTTAAAATAAAGCCTGAAAAGGGGCATAATTGATTCTTATAGACCAACTCAAGACAAAAAACAACAGGGAAGGGAAATAATTGTTTAAGGCAGAGGAGAATGTCACTGCAAGAACAAATAGTTACAGATCGCCAAAGAATAAAATGAAGGCAGAAACTTTAGATAAGATTAGATACATACAGAATGATTGATGATAAAGAAAAAAAAATAAAAGAATGAACAGCCATCTTTTAACCTTATTTTTGTTTTCTTGCTTAAAAGCATGTGTATTTTGAATCAAGTTTATAATTCTTGATTCAGAAAAGAAATCACTCCTGCCATTTTCACAGATGCAAATATGGGAGCCAATAAATGCTCACTTTTTTTATGCCTTTCCCTATCTTGTGGGTAAACATCTTGATAACTCTATGTTTATTTTAATAATTTGTTATATGTACAATGGATATCAGTAAGACCTGTGACAAAAAAATACAGAAGGAATGATACAAAGAAAATATGCAGAGGTGGTACATTATAATCTTCAGCTTATAACACAGACTGGGGAGAATTTTACCCTTTTCCAGAGAAACTTTCTTTACTGGAAAATATAACTTCAAGGCTGCTAAACTATTGACAGATTTAGGTCATAGTCAACAAATATTTCAGCAGTTCAAGGGAAAAAGAAGGATGGGTCAACAGGTTTTATGTTAGCATTTCCATGAAAAGTTCACTTTTTCAGTCTGTTTTAAAAGGAGTTGTGGGATGTAAGACTGTGGAGGAAAATTTGGGCCAGATACTTTCTTTCAAAGGAATAATGTTAATCTCTCATGTCAAATAGATAAAGACTGCCAGAAAGAAAAAGAAAGTGCAGTAAAGAATGAGTGCATGCTGATGCTCAGCTTAATTACCTTGGATGATGAAAAATGAGCTCTATTATTTTCAGAAAATAAATAAACCTGGGAGACCTTTAGGAATAGGAGAATCACTATTTTTCTGATCCATAACTCATATATTTTCTGCACTGTTTGTCTGCTACTTGAGAAGAACTCTAGCCAAAGATGTACATGGATCTTATACATTGGGAAATCTTTTCTATCCTTAAAAGCAGCCCTGCCTGCATTTCCTGATATTAATATACAAGACCAAAAAAAGAAAACTCACTAAAACCAAAACATCAAAATGTACCCCAAACCCTCAAATAAACCCCAACCAAACAGAAACAAGGCAATTCTTAAGTCAGACATTGAACAAACAATGACTTCTCTCACAGCAGTGATTTGCTTCAGCAAGGACAGTAAAGTTTTACAGTCTTTATGAAGTTTAAGAGTTTGTACTGCAGAGAGAACAGAAAATACTGTCTCAGACTAAAAACAGCCTTGGTGGCTCAGTAATAATAGTATGTAGATGTAACAGCTGGGCCACTCTCAATCTCTGTTCAGAGACTCCTACACTTACCCTTTTTCCAGTATAAACAATGCTAGTGTGACAATTCAGTCACTATATATGTCCCATTACATGTGTTATGTTTGGATTTGAGTAGCCTGGGCAATAATTTATCTTCGAGTGGGGGAAGGGAGCAGAAGTGCTTTTTCAAAATTTTCTCTCAATTCCATCAGTGCTTGGCTGACTTGGACTTAATTCAGATCCTATTTTAGTTTCACATAACTTCCCAGATTTCTACTTCTGTCTTATTCCATAGGGCTCTCTCTATGGCAGGTCATATCTTGGGTCATTACATTTCCCTCTGGGCAGCAGCAGACGCTTTCTTCTATTTGTCTTATTCAACTGCTGTGAAGTTTGCCCACGGGTAGCAAGAGTTTATTACTTTTTTCCCCCAGTGGGTGTTTTTTTTCCTTTTTCAGCTGCACCATGCCAGTGTGCTGCTAAACTGTCAGAACTCCCGCTTCATTGGTTTCATTTAGAAACCTTTTGTACGTTTGTCTTTGCCAGAGCATCCACAGAACTATTCTCAGTCATATACTGACTATAATCCTTTATATTAATGGTGCACTATCTGTTCAGCTCTCTGCTGCTTGACCCTTGCCTTGAGCTCTGTTTATTTCTGGTAAATATTTTCCTGCATATGATCTTGAAGCAAAAATTAGGTTAATGCTTGTATTTTTCATAGTATTCATTTCCCACTCCTCCCTGTCTATTTAATGGATTTTCCAATTAAAAGGGACCTTCCTGCCTATTTTATCTGACCCCCTGCATTACAAGGCTAAAGAAAGCTGCACAGCAATTGCATGGCAATGCAATGACAACAGCCCATTGTTTTTGTCCTTCAGCTTTGAGCACAGCACACATACATGCTGATGTTTATAACTATTCTTATTCAGCCACTTGAAAAAAAAGGACACTTGGAATTTCAAAGACACTTGGAAATAGATACACACTGAAAAGTTAATGTTTATGAACAGGGTAAGACTACATGAACTATCTTCTGAGCACCCACTGTATATTTTCATGCTTGGGCAAAGTCTTTACAGGGTGATTATGCCATGCAACAGCTTTTAAGCCATTGACACATTCAAAAGGTGCAGCATCTGAAGAACACTGGTATATTCCATGAAGGTTTGCTTTGTGTTTCAGAACCTATCAGTGTCACTGTGTGTGGTAAGCATGTCTCAAAATGTGTCCTTTCACTGATCTTTAAGTCTCCCTCAGGGTAAGGACAGAGCTGATCAGTTATAGATGCATTTTAATATGGAACATCTACAAGAAGATTCCTATTCCCATCCCTTATAGGATGCACATTCAATCAAATGCTTAGAATGATAAAAATATACAAATTTATGTTTATTTAAGTGTCAGTGCATTAAGGACTCATACCTCCAGAGTCTTGCAAAATTGGCACCAAATCTGGTGCTTGCAAGGTCTGACAGCCCTTTTAAAAATGAGCAACTGATTGCCAAGTAAAAAATTATCTGGAATTTGTGGTGAATTTGCCAAATTTATTTTGTTCTATCACAGAACCACAGAACAGTTTGAGTTGGAATGGACCTTAAAGATCATTGAGTTCCAACCCCCCTGTCATAGGCATGGACATGCACTACATCAGGTTGCTGAGGTCTCCATCCAGTCTGGCCAATTTGTTCAAAATCCAGACCCTTTTTCATTCAGTTTTCTTTTTGTAATGTTACAGTTTTCATCACTGAGTCCAGAATTATTTTTTCTTTAAAGGAAGACCAATATTCTTGAGTATTCAGTTATCTCCAAGAGAAACACAAGCTCTACTGGCAATTGAAAAGGTTTAACTTAAAATAAAACCTTGGAATAAACCAAAATTGAATAAAAAAGATTTACTGAAGAAATTCTTAGTTGTTTTCCATAGATAATAGATCTGCGTAGGCAACCAACAGGTGATTTTGGGAGATTCCCTGTTGAGGTTTAGAGCCTGTCAGAAAGGCAGACAACCCACAAGAACTTGTTTCTAGTTTAGAAACATATCTAAGTGAACATATCCCTATGGAAGTGTATGGAATGATATCACTGGTGTATGTGTCTGGATAATCTATGATATATCTGAGTATATAACCTTCAGGGATCACACAGAACTTTGTCTCCTTTTTTATATTTTGGAACTGCTCTTTGTACAAGGTTGTGGAAGACCATATCTTCATATTGTAGGTATTGATTACTCTGTGTGAAGTATTTGGCTGTGTAACTAACTTTTGAATGCTTAGATCCTTTAGGAATGTGCATGTAAAAATAATACACATTGAGTGCAACAGGTTTTCCTTATGATAACACCTGAATTAAGTGAAAATGGTAAAATCAGAGGATACTCTTTGTGTGTGTGGATGTATGTGGATTTTAGTACTGAGCTAATTAACCTTCGATCTGGGAGATGCTGAATGCCCTACCAGCAGGGAAATGTCTTTGATTCTCATCAGGCTGGTAGGGTTTGTTCCCATTCATGCTTGCACTGGGGATGAAAAGGATTGCTTACATATTACATATGTTGATTTAGGGAAAAGATGGGTAGTCAGTGGATTGTCAGCAACAGATGGAGATCTGTTTGCAGAAGAAAGGGTTATAAAAATGTGTCTACATATAGAGGCAACAAGTCAATGGAAAATACCAAAGACTGAAAAATTTGCAAGAAAAAGGGATGAATTAGCCAAGATCTTAGATCCTAGTGTTTTTAAATTTCTACAGTATGCATCTTAGGAAAAGATTTAATTTAATTAATTCCAAGCAAGAATTTTCAAGCCCTCTAAATATATTTTACAAGTTTCTAACACAGTTATTTCATCATTTTTACTACTGGGTGACACTATCCCTTAAGATTGGTGGGACCATCCTGTGGGATGCAGGATGGTCCCATGCAGTCACTGTGGGATGCACACTTGGAGGATGTAAAAGGGTCTTCAGCCTGCTCAACCCATAACTCTGATGTCCATGTTAAAAACAACAACAATCTTTTACATTTACAACTAAGTCCTGTTATGCAGGACCATATCAGAAGTGGGGAGGCTGAATTATTGTGGGTGTCTGCTAAAAGTGTATGTTGTCCTTCAGGTTGTGTATTAGAAGGGCAGAATGGTGTAACTGTAGCCAATATCATTGCTGGGCCAGAACACTGTAAATTAGAATGTGTTTCCTCCAGTGCAGTATTATGCCCTGGTTCTTAAATAGCCAATAGGACAATTAATTGCCAGTCCATTAGGAAGAGAGTGGCAGTGAATTAAAGCCTAACTAATAACCACAGAATTCATTGAGGCTGAGGCTCTTAGATACTTAGTTCCTCTTGCTTTTTATAAATGTATATTTGATTTTATGTTAGCTCAATTGCCTGAAAAATGCTTTTTTTGGTTTCCCCTCGGATAGCACGATAAACCATCTTCTGTGTTAATTTTTATTTTGAAGATACTGGAAGCACACATTTGTAAGCAGAAAGTTTCCTCTTTTAAAAAGGGATTTTTTTCCCTTGGCCATAAATTCCAGCAAGCTTTTTCTTTTATATTTTTCAGGCTGACATGCTCTGATAAGATGCCCCGTTCTTTTCTGCCATTAGGTTTCTTTGTGGGTAATGGCAAAGTTGAAAAGAATCTATATTTCAGAAATCTTTGTAGGTCAGAAGAATGTATTGAGAAATCAGAAAAGTTGCAAGGTGGTGTGAGATTGATCAAGCAGAGTTCGTTCCTGGGATAACACTCTGCCATTCACTGTTGCTATTTCCTTACATTTTTGACACTGTACTATGAAGGACATTTATTCCTATAATAATATAAATATAATTTATTTATTCACCTGAATTCTGTACACAGTTTTTCCTTCTCTAGCAGTTTATAACCTAGGGTTTTTTAAAAAAATAAATAGTGGATGGCAATATATTTTATGCATTGAATTGTGCATTTTTAAAGGCTGTAATCTTTATATAGACAGTCTCCTGGGGTGAGAGAGGTCTGTTTCTCTGGGATGTTTAGAAATTGATAATCAGAAAGAGCAGAAGCAAAAGAGGAGCAAGAATTACACATATACAACTATATTTTCTTGGAAGAACTTTTTGAAAAGGAAAAACAAGTTATGTGAATGACTGAAACAGAAATAACTTTAAGAAATTTAAAAAGTTGTTTATTCATAGCTTAGAATAAAATAACAAGTCATATCTTTTCTAGAAAACACTTATATCTCCAGTGAGTATTGACAACCGAAGAGCTACTGACATCTTCAGATGAATCCTGCTTGTGTCTAGAAGCTCTCAGAAATGATCTTTCTCTCATGATCCTACATGTGTCCATAGAAATACAATCTGTCACTTTAGCCATACATGGAATGATAAACTTTGTTGGACAAGATGGATTTAATGGGGATTTTTTTCACTTCTGCCTGTGATACCAGAATAATGTCAAAAATAGTAAGGTTTGGGCTTTGGTTTTTCTTTTTTTTCCTTTTTCAGAAAAAATTCCAGAACAATTTTCTGTGTTGGTCATAAAATGTCATCATACTTAACTTAGGTAGAAATTTGCCTTCTGCAGCTGTTGTTCAAAGACTCACAAGGTATTTCTTAGCCTTTCCATATTGAACTTAAGATCCAAGTGAGCTCAGGTTTCTCCACAGTTCTGCATTGCAATACTTAGACTTTTCCAATACAGAAAGAGACTGGTGAGTTGTTCAAAAAATCCCAGTTAGGGATTTGTCCTCACTGTACAGAGAGACACTCTATTGTAATCACATTATGATTGAATAGGTACTTCAAAGTCTTATGAATCAAATTATTTATGCCTTAAAAAATATCAGCAGACAAATCTTGAGTTTTAAATGTTGACACTTCTCTTGGGAAGCAGGAAGGAAGAGATCAGGCGGATATCACAGTGCCAATTAATGAGGTCAACCCTTCAAGTATAGCATTCATTAGATTATGTGGTAGTCTTTGCAAGCTGTTCAGAAATGCCGTCCAAAGCATATTTAACTGTAGTGCAATACTTTCCAAAACTTTAGAATAACTGGAGGAAAAGGAAAATTATGTTATAGAAACGTAACACTTTCAAACAGCCTCTCCCCTTCTCTTTTTAGAATAAAAGAGTCTGAAGCCAACACAGTAGCTGTAGGGTCAGGACGAGTTTTGACCTGTGTTGAGTTTCCCACATTATTAGGAGAGCAATAGGAATGGACAGAAAAGACACTAATGAAAGGGTGCCCTTTCATTATGTTGTTTCCACTATTACAAATGCATGTTTAATAATCTGATTTTGCCCTCAGTTTAGTATATTGAGCAGAAAAGAAGAAATCAAGTAAATGATGGTGAGAGAGAGAGAAATATGTATGACAGCAGCAGTGGAAAGAAATCCATGTACTCAGTGTTGTCTTCTGAATTCTACATTTGGGAAAAATATTCCTGTCAGATGAATTCACAATTTCATTGTCAAAACATGAACTGTAGAAAGGTCTTGCTTCAGAAAGTACACAGTGTTTCAGGTTATGGAAGTATTTCACTATATCTTACAGGGAATTTAAAGCCATAAGTGACAGGACATGAAATATGTCCCCATACTGAACTCAGTAACCTCAGTTATAAGATAAGGCACTTAATTCTCCATAGATATAAATATGGATGCATCACAGGTAAAGATCAAGTGGAATTGAAATGGCAACAGTGTTGGAGGCCAGAGCAATGGCAGGGAATCCATTGGATAAAATATAGTAGATGAGCTTACAGGGCACATGTATCCTGTTCTGTTGTGTCCCAACCAACCTTATCAAAGGAAAATTCCTTACTGACACTAAATCTGGAAATGTTTGAACCCGGGCATAATAGTAAGAGAGAGTACCCAAGAATATAAGAGAAAAAATGTTAATTTCACTGCAGAAAAAAACCCAGCCAATGTCATATTTCTATCTGCCAAACATTTCTGATGGGAAATGTAAGTTAATGGTTATATAACTACTTATTGACCATGAGTACATATATAGGAAAAATTATATATATATATATATATATATATAAAATTTAGGCTATAAGAAGCCAACTTGAGTGCAGGGGGGACAAATAAAGAGGGAAGAGGGAATTCCCAGTCTTACACCACAGAGCCCTTCTTGAGGACTATGAGTTTGTTTAGCAGGACGATGCTCTCCTGTCCCCCCAGAAGACAGAGGATGAAGAGAGTGAAATATTCACTGATTTTAAGTCAGACCTAATTCACTACCTCCCTTTGCTGCTCAGATGGTGCCAGTGTTGCAGGAGGGAATATGAGTAGGAAGAAGAATGTAGGATAAAACAATTATAAGATAGTAAAACCTTCCTTGACATCATTGCTGGGTCAGAGTGTGGAGCCCAAACTCCACACTAAGCCATAGCAAAGGCAGTGTGGATGCCCATTAATTTTGACTGGCTGAAGAAATCTCTCTCTCTCTCTCTGTCTTGCCAGCAAGGCAGTTTCAACTATGTAGTCGAAACTTTATGATAACTTTGTGATAGTACTGCATTACTTTTCAAAATATTCTACGAACTCAAAAATACGGCTCACCTTCCTGACAGGAGAGCAGAGTCCTGCTTCCACAGCTCAGAGCCTGCGCTCTTAGAGGAAATGCCTTGGCTGGGCAGGGCCGTGGAGGAGCTCAGGCTGCTCTAAACCTGTGCCTCCTGCAGGGAAATACCTGGGCATGGACTAAACAGGAACAGACTGCATCCCTGAAAATCATTGGAAAAGAAAACCATATCCAAGTGGTTTGCTAACAGTTTAACAGATCCCAGGGCTCCCCCTGGGGACTCTGAACCTGCCACAGCAGACACCTCAGCAAAGGCAGTGTCAAGGGGTGGGTGAGTATATGTGCCTTTTGTGGGAGAACACATGGCTCCTACACACTTGGCAGGCTGTGGATTAAGGGGTTATGAACTCACAGGGGGAGACTGTGCTTCAAGACATTAGTGAATTTCTTACTATAGTTTTTCTCATCTATTTTATCAATTTCTGCTGCAAGACAGAATTAATAATTTATTGTGAACTTGTTGAATTATAACTCCCTTAACTTGTGAAGAGAGAAAAAATGAATATTTCTCTCTGGGGCAAAATCCCCTTCTTCCTTTAAGCCTGTTTCCTGGTCATTTGAACAGTCTTCCTTTGATTTTCTACCTGCTTGAGACTTATTTATTAATCCTGTGTGGTCCATGGGGAGGCATTTTATAAATGATTTAATAAAATGGATTCAGTGAGTAGGAATGGTGTCCATGTGAGTTTCAGCATTCTCTAGGGAACAGTCTACAAAAAGAGGAAGATCTGATAATAATAATAATTATGACCCTTCCAGACCTTACTTACCTGGATTAGTTGTAACATTTCAGACAACATTTTCTGTGATTTAATCAATTTTTTTCATTTTTCTTTGATTATTTATTGAAACCTTTTAATCCATATTTTCTGTGTCAGGAAATGTGCATTATTGACAGAATTCTTTGTAAGAACATGAATGATTGTATAATTGGAGGAACAAAAGAAATAAACTCCCCTTCTGCCTAAATTCAATTGGTGGGGAAAAATCCTTCCTGACCATTGCTGGTATAATACTAGCCAAAGCAAGAGCAAGCTCCCACTGGCCCTAAATATTTGACACTGATTTCTTTGTCACTTACTGTGTCCTCAGTAATTGATCATTATCAAGTAATCGTCTCACTGTGGATAGTTTTAAATAACATCAATCAGTTTTAGGGGAACTTTTGTGGTTTTGCACTTAAGGCCTTTGCTTCCTTTTTAGTTTGAGAAGGATAAGACTTTCACATTGCTTTTCAGTTAAAAGAAACCCAAAATGCACCAGTACAGGATGAGGGCCAACCTGCTGGAAAGCAAGTCTGTGGAGAAGGACCTGGGTGTCCTGGTGGACAACAAGCTGTCCATGAGCTAGCAGTGCCCTGGTGGTCAAGAAGGCCAAAGGTATCCTGGGGTGCATTAGGAAGAGCATTGCCAGCGGGGGGAGGGAGGGTCCTGCCTCTCTACTCAGCCCTGGTGAGGCACATCGGGAGTGATGGGCTCCTACGTTCAAAACAGACATGGAGCTCCTGGACCAGGTCTGGCAGAGAGTGACAAAGATGGTGAAGGGACTGGAGCATCTCTTACAAAGAAAAGCTGAGGGAACTGGGCCTGTTCAGCCTCAAAAAGAGATGACTGAGAGGGGACCTTATCAAAGGATATCAGTATCTGAAGGGAGTGTGCCAAGAGGATGGACCAGGCTCTGCTTGGTGGTTCCCAGCAATAGGACTGAGGCAATGGGCAGAAACTGATGCACAAGAAGTTCACTTGAACATAAGAACTTCTTTACAGTGCAGGTGTACATGCACTGGAACAGATTGCCCAGAAAAGTAATGAAATCTCCCACCCTGGATATAATCAAGAACTGTCGGGACACAATCCTGTGCCATGAGCTCTAGGATGACCCTGCTTGAGCAGGGATGTTGGACCAGATATGGTCCCTTCCAACCTTAGCAATTATGTGATTCTGTGAAAATATCAATGCAAAAGCCACTTGATGCTGATAAAAATCCTTCTGTGCAGAAATCAAACAAAACCTGTTGTATTTCACATGGTTTGTTCAAAATGCTGTCTGTATCCTTCCCTGGCACCTGGAAGTGATTCAGATCTCAGTTGGAGTTTGTGGAAAGCCTCGTGAACCTTAACACACCTATCAGTAAACATGTCCTCACTTTAGAGTTCATAGCAAAGCCTGTCTTATGCACAGATACTTCTGAAATATAATACTGAAAGAAAATACTCTGGCCTTTGTTTTATTTATTAAAAAAATCAATCATTGTTCTAATTTTTTTAATGGCACATTTAGGAGAAAAACTTTCCCAGAGAGATTCTAGTACGAGGTATGAATATATATGCTTTCTCTGATGAAATGGGAAAATGTTTATTCCTCTTCTGCTCAGCTGCAGAGACTTCCAGGTATCTACAGGAGGATGTCATCCTACAAGAAATGCTTAATTCACTTGGGTTTAAGAAATGTTTATTTATAATGCACTATAAATGCATTTATTTATTAATTTGCATTTCCCCAAACTGAAAGTTGCTTAAAATATATAACATGAAGAGTGTGGAAGACAGTGAGATATGCATCTTCGGTGCTCCTCCAGACATCATGTTTCATCCCAGTGATGGTGACATTTGCCACCATAGGTTAATAATTATGAAGTGCTTGGAGATCCCTCAACGTAAGAACCATAATGTAAAAAAATACAGAAAATTATCATTGCTGAAAATGTGGTCTTCCTGAATACTTGCTCCACATCAGAAGTATTATATTGAAAAAAGATGTTCTAAAATTTGGCTTAATGTAAGAATTAATTAGCTTTCAAAATCAGTTTCTGGCCAAGGAGAACACTTGGGGGTTGCAGGTAGGATCACTTGCTGGAGACTGGCAAAGGAGCTCCCTATATGCTTAATTGGAAATGCTTTGCCAACTCATCACTGCTTGCCCATTATGCTCAGGCTGAAAAAGCAGAGCAGGAGAGCTGTCAAAACACAAACGCTTTTATATCCAA